>NC_091987.1:214141414-214301098 GCF_044704955.1 Pristiophorus japonicus | reverse complement strand
GGGGGGGGGGAAGGAGATGGTGGGGGGGGGGGAGGAGATGGTGGGTGGGTGGGGGGGGGGGGAGGAGATGGTGGGTGGGTGGGGGGGGGGAGGAGATGGTGGGTGGGTGGGGGGGGGGGAAGGAGATGGTGGGGGGGGGGGAGGAGATGGTGGGGGGGGGGAAGGAGATGAGATGGTGGGGGGGGGGAAGGAGATGGTGGGTGGGTGGGGGGGGGGGAAGGAGATGGTGGGGGGGGAGGAGATGGTGGGGGGGGGGAAGGAGATGGTGGGTGGGGGGGGGGGGAAGGAGATGGTGGGTGGGGGGGGGGGAAGGAGATGGTGGGTGGGGGGGGGGGAAGGAGATGGTGGGTGGGGGGGGGGAAGGAGATGGTGGGGGGGGGGGGAAGGAGATGGTGGGGGGGGGGGGAAGGAGATGGTGGGGGGGGGGGAAGGAGATGGTGGGGGGGGGGGGAAGGAGATGGTGGGGGGGGGGGGGAAGGAGATGGTGGGGGGGGGGGAAGGAGATGGTGGGGGGGGGGAAGGAGATGGTGTGGGGGGGGAAGGAGAGGTGTGGGGGGGGAAGGAGATGGCCAGGACTAGGGGCTGCGTGCTTCGGGCCCCTCCCACACAGTTTCGGGCGCCTGGAGCTACTGCACTTGCGCACCCACTGTAGCGCGCATGTGCAGAGGTCCCGGCACTGTTTTCAGCGCAGGCACCTGGCTCCGCCCCCTACAGCTCGTGCTGCGCTGCACCGAGGGCCAGAGGACCTGCAGGGAGGTGGAGAATATGGAGGGTTTTTTTAGGCGCACTTTGTGGCGCGGCTCGAAATTTGGGCCCTTAGAGTGTACAGTTCTGGTCGCCATATTATAAAAAGGATATAGAGGCGCTGGAGAGGGTGCAGAGAATAGATACCAGAAATGCGAGGGTATACATATCAGGAAAGGATGAACAGGCTGGGTCTCTTTTCTCATTAGAAACATAGAAACTAGGTGCAGGAGTAGGCCATTCGGCCCTTCGAGCCTGCACCGCCATTCAATAAGATCATGGCTGATCATTCACTCAGTACCCCTTTCCTGCTTTCTCTCCAAACCCTTTGATCCCTTTAGCCATAAGGGCCATAACTAACTCCCTCTGGAATATATCCAATGAACTGGCCTCAACAACTCTCTGTGGTAGGGAATTCCACAGGTTAACAACTCTCTGAGTGAAGAAGTTTCTCCTCATCTCGGTCCTAAATGGCTTACCCCTTATCCTTAGACAGTGACCCCTGGTTCTAGACTTCCCCAACATCGGGAACATTCTTCCTGCATCCAACCTATCCAGTCCTGTCAGAATTTTATATTGAAAAAAGAAGGCTGAGGGGTGACCTAATAGAGGTCTTTAAGATTATGAAAGGTTTTGATCGAGTGGATACAGAGAGAATTTTCCACTTGTGGGGAAGAGTATAACTAGAGGCCATCAATATAAGATCATCACCAAGATAATTCAACTGCTCTTCTTCGAAATAGTGCCATGGGTTCTTTTACGTCCACTTGAGAGAGCAGATGGGGCCTCAGTTTAACATTTCATCCGAAATACGGCACCTCCGACAGTGCAGCGCTCCCTCAGTACTGCCCCTGTGACAGTGAGGCGCTCCCTCAATACTGCCCCTCCGATAGTGCGGCGCTTCCTCAATACTGCCCCTCCGACAGTGCGGCACTCCCTCAGTACTGCCTCGTGACAGTGCGGCGCTCCCTCAGTACTGCCCCTGTGCCAGTGAGGCGCTTCCTCAATACTGCCCCTCCGACAGTGCGGCATTCTCTCAGTACTGCCCCTCCGACAGTGCGGCGCTCCCTCAGTACTGCCCCTCCGACAGTGCGGCACTCCCTCAGTACTGCCCCTCCGACAGTGCGGCACTCCCTCAGTACTGCCCCTCCGATAGTGCAGCACCCCCTCAGTACTGCCCCTCTGACAGTGCAGCACCCCCTCAGCACTGCCCCTCTGACAGTGCAGCACTCCCTCAGCACTGGAGTGTCAGCCTAGATTTTTTTATGTGCTCAAATTCCTGTAGTCCTGGAGGACAAAAACAACAACTTGCATTTATATAGCGCCTTTAACATAGTAAAAGATTCCAAGACACTTCATAGGAGCATTTTCAAACAAAATTTGACACCGAGCGACATAAAGAGATAGGTTTTAAGGAGTGTTTTCAGGGAAGAAAGAGAGGTAGAGAGGCGGAGAGGTTTAGGGAGGGAGTTCCAGAGCTTGGGACCCAGGCAGCTGAAGGCACGGCCACGAATGGTGGAGCGATAGAAATCGGGGGATGCTCAAAGGGGCCAGAATTGGAGGAGAGGGGGATCCCGGAGCTGGGGGAGGAGAGTGGTCATGGAGGGATTGGAAAACAAGGATGAGAATTTCAAAATTGAGGCGTTGCTGGACTGGAAGCCAATGTAGATCAGTGAGCACAGGGTTTGATGTGTGAGTTAGGACACAGGGCAGTGAGCACAGGGGGTGATGGGTGAGTTAGGACACGGGGCAGTGAGCACAGGGGGTGATGGGTGAGTTAGGACACGGGGCAGTGAGCACAGGGGGTGATGGGTGAGCAGGACTTGGTGTGAGTTAGGTCACGGGGCAGTGAGCACAAGGGGTGATGGTTGAGCGGGACTTGGTGCGAGTTAGGACACGGGGCAGCGAGCACAGGGGGTGATGGGTGAGCGGGACTCGGTGCGAGTTAGGACACATGGCAGCGAGCACAGGGGGTGATGGGTGAGCGGGACTCGGTGCGAGTTAGGACACGTGGCAGCGAGCACAGGGGGTGATGGGTGAGCGGGACTCGGTGTGAGTTAGGACACGGGGCAGCGAGCACAGGGGGTGATGGGTGAGCGGGACTCGGTGCGAGTTAGGACACGGGGCAGCGAGCACAGGGGGTGATGGGTGAGCGGGACTGGGTGCGAGTTAGGACACGGGGGCAGTGAGCACAGGGGGTGATGGGTGAGCGGGACTTGGTGCGAGTTAGGACACGGGGCAGTGAGCACAGGGGGTGATGGGTGAGCGGGACTGGGTGCGAGTTAGGACACGGGGGCAGCCGAGCTTTCGACTCGCCCTGTACTGGTCCTCAGTTATTGCTTTTTCTTAGTGTTCTAGCTTTCTCTGGGTATTTATATCGGACAGATAGTCGGTTTAAAAAAAAAAGCCTACGTTCCTTGTCAGTGTCTTCACATTCAAGAAAACTGGGGCGAGGAAGGAGAAGGCGAAGAAACAATAGCACTTGGAACACAGGCACCCGACAGCTGGTCTGGCCCCATCCGTGACAATTAGTGAAATACGGTGGGAAAAATGTGTTTGCTCAGCTGTGTGGTGTTGCCCTTTACTTGACCCTGTTTTTTATTCAGTGATCAGCCCTTTGGGTCCTCGGCCCTGCCCGCATTCCGCGAGTATTTCAGGCCCTTGTGGACGGGGCCCAGGAAACTGGCTGCTGAAACCTCGCTGTGAAAAGGCAACGGCGGTTTCATTGGCCGGCGACGGTATTCTCGTGAATGTTCGCACAGAGCGTCCGGTGAATCTTCAGAGACTCGGCTAAAAAAAAAATCCTGTTGGCTTGTTGGACCATAATTCAGTTCTCTCTCAACACCAGTCAGGCCGCAGCTGGAGTACTGCGTGCAGTTCTGGTCACCACATCACAGGAAAGGTGTGATTGCACTGGAGAGGGTCAAGAGGAGATTTACGAGGATGTTGCCAGGACTGGAGAATTTTAGCGATGAGGAAAGATTGGATAGGCTGGGTTTGTTTTCTTTGGAACAGAGGAGGCTGAGGGGAGACCTTATTGAGGTACATAAAATTATGAGGGGCCTGGATAGAGTGGATAGGAAGGACCTATTTCCCTTAGCAGAGGGGTCAATAACCAGGGGGGCATAGATTTAAAGTAATTGGGGGAGGTTTAGAGGGAATTTGAGGGGAATTTGTTTCACCCAGAGGGTGGTGGGGGTCTGGAACTCACGGCCTGAAAGGGTGGTAGAGGCAGAAACCCTCACCACATTTAAAAAGTACTTGTATGTGCACCTGAAATGCCGTAACCTACAGGGCTACGGACCGAGAGCGGGAAAGTGGGATTAGGCTGGATGGACTCTTGTCGGCTGGCACGGACACGATGGGCCGAATGACCTCCTTCCGTGCTGTAAATTTCTCTGATTCTATGATTCGATTCGATGAAGTGTCTCTTCAAAACGCTGCACCTTTTACCCCTTCGATAAGTGTCCCAGCTCCTCTTCTCAGTGGGTCGCACTCTTGCCTCTGGGTCAGAACGTTGTGGGTTCAAGTCCCACTCCAGAAACTCAAACACATAAATCTAGGCTGACACTCCAGGGCAGTACTGAGGGAGTGCCGCACTGTCGGAGGGGCAGTACCAAGGGAGTGGCGCTCCCTCAGCACTGCCCCTCCAACAGTGCGGCGCTCCCTCAGCACTGCATTGGGATTTTTGTGCTCAATCCCTGGAGTGGGACTTGAACCCACGACCTTCTGACTGGGATGTAAGGCTGCCACCCACTGAGCCATGGCTGACACGGTTGTTCCCCTCAGCTCCCCCTGACTACAGTGCTCCAGTATAAAAGCACCTCTCAAAGGGCCATAAAAGTTTTCCTCGGCTTGTCGCGTCTGACGTGGATGCCACAGGTTGTCGTGGAAGGCACCTGACCTCTGCTGCTGGTTGTGATTGGTGTGTGTGTCACATGACCTTGGTTTAAGAAACGGGCAGGAGCGGTGAAGGTACTTCTGTGTTTTGACAGGTTAAGACTGGGAGAGAAGGAAGGCAGGGCACCTTGGGGAGTGTGCGTGCGAGACATTCTCTGGCAAGGTTTTTGGAATTAAAATCCTCTCGGCATTAAATGGACGGGCAAATTCACACACAAGCTGGATCTGGGAGCGTTGATGGATCAGTCTGTAAGTGGCTTGTGTCGGCTATCAGTTGGTGGAAGGGCGTGAGGGCTCTGTGGTTAACCCGTGCACTGCTGGGCTATGCTGGCCAAATCACATACGCAAGCTAATTGCTCTTTGTAGTGCGAATAATGATTAACTGGCAGTGCAAACTGTCTCTGGGGGAGGGGCCATCAGTAACCCTACGCAGGATTCTTCATGGGGCATTCTGCTGTTTAAAATCGTGGAATCCAGGAGCAGGGCCCACCAGGCGTGGGCAGAAAGAGAAGGTGAGAGAGCACAAGCACATAAGGAAGTAGGGGATTGTTGATGGGCAAGTTGGCTTTTCAAAGCCTGGAGCTTGCAGGAGGCGGGAAGGCCGAGGGAGCGGAGCGAGTCCCACACGTTTGAAGTCCAGGGTAAGAATAGATTAAGGAGTAAGGGGGCGGAGCAGTGAGGCTTGATTTCAACGCAGTGAGGGTGAAGGAAGTGTGTGCAGGGATGGCTTGGAGAGTTAAGTGCCGAGAAGCATTGAGAGAGCGGTGAAAGACAAGAGATGGATTGTGACAGGCCGGGAGAGGGAGAGGGAGAGGTCAGAGGTGAAAGGTGAGAGAAAGAATGATCACAGCCAATGAGCTCGCTCCATGTACCCAGCCCTGGAGTGGGAGAGATGCTGGAAGAGCTTCTCTAGATATGGCAACAAGAATGATTTTCAATAGGCAGAGGGGCAGTGATGACATTCTATGTTCTTCCCTTGAGCTGCCACTCGTTGCCCAGGTCTAAGTCCGCAAACCCACGCCACCTTCTGCTTGTTGAGGGATTGTCTTGCACTACGCTGCTATTTGGTGGTAAAAGATTGAATTATTCTCCTTTTTCCGTATGAGCTCATCCAAAACTCGACTGCCCCGTGTCCCAACTCGCACCGAGTTCCGTTCGCCCATCACCCCCTGTGCTCACTGACCTACATCGGCTCCCGGTCTGGCAGCGGCTCAGTTGTAAAATTCCCATCCTGGTTTTCAAATCCCTCCATGGCCCTCGCTATCTCTGTAACCACCTCCTGCCCCACAACCCCTCCGAGATCTCTGCGCTCGCCGAATTATGGCCCCTTGCGCATCCCCCAATTTCCATCGCTCCACCGTCGGCGGCCCTGCCTTCAGCTGCCTGGGCCCCAAGCTCTGGAATGTCCTCCCTAAACCTCTCCGCCTCTCCTCGTTTACATAAGAACATAAGACCGTAAGAAATAGGAGCAAGAGTAGGTCTTACGGCCCCTCGAGCCTGCTCCGCCATTTAATAAGGTCATGGCTGATCCGATCATGGACTCAGCTCCACTTCCCTGCCCGCTCCCCAAAACTCCTTATTCCCTTGTTGGTTAAGAAACTGTCTATCTCTGTCTTAAGTTTATTCAATGTCCCAGCTTCCTCAGCTCTCTCAGGCAGCGAATTCCACAGATTTATAACCCTCTGAGAGAAGATGCTCCTTAAAACCTACCTCTTCATCTATCCTAATATCTCTTCCTGTGGCTCGGGTGTACAATTTTGATTGATATTCGCTCCCGTCAAGCACCTTGGTAGAGGCGCTATATAAATGTATGTTGTTGTGCAGTGACTGTTTCATTCACAAAATACCGGCTAGTTATCAAAACAAGAGGACAACAACATGGAAATCAGAAATAAATCTCCATAACATCTGGGCCGCTGTTTGTTTGGCCCAAATATAGCTCGGTACAGACTGATTGCTGAGCAGTTATGACGCAGAAAATGCCAATCGAATGTAACTGATACCGTTCCCCTGGAAAAACATTTCCTTTTGGGTACAGTACGTTCTCGAACAAGTCAAGTCGTACTGTGCTTCACGCTATGACTGTGCGTGTCTTCGTTCTGTGTGAGCAGTATGTTACGCTGCAACTCAAACAGAGTGAGCTGTCAGAGAACAGACTTCGGGGCACAGAATACCTGGTGCCAGACGCAAGACTTGTGTTTACGCAGCGAGTTGTTGCGATCGGGAACGCGCTGCCTGAAAGGGCGGTGGGAGCAGATTCAATAGTGACTTGCAGAAGGGAATTGGATAAATACTTGAAAGAGGAAGAGTTGCCGGGCTGTGGGGAAAGAGTAGGAGGAGTGGGACTAATTGAATCGCTCTTTCACAGAGCCGGCACAGGAACGATGGGCCGAATGGCCTCGCCCTGTGCTGTATGAGTTGGTTTTAGTCTCCTTATTTAAGGAACGACATACTTGCATTGGAGGCCGTGCAGAGAAGGTTCACGAGGTTGATTCCTGGGATGAAGGTGTTATCTTGTGAGGAAAGGTTGAGCAGGTTGGGCCTATACTCATTGGAGTTTAGAAGAGTCCGAGGTGAGCATATTGAAACGTGTAAGATTCTGAGGGGGCTTGACAGGGTAGATGCAGAGAGGATGTTTCGCCCCGTGGGGGAATCTAGAACTAGGGGGCATAGTTTCACAATAAGGGGTCGCCCATTTAAAACGGAGATGAGGAGGAATTTCTTCTCTGAGGATGGTGAATCTGTGGCATTCTCTGCCCCAGAGAGCTGTGGAGGCTGGGTCATTGAATATATTTAAGGTGGAGATAGACAGATTTTTGAGCGATAAGGGAGTCAAGGGTTATGGGGAGCGAGCGTGGAAGTGGAGTTGAGGCCAAGATCTGATCGGCCATGATCTTATTGCATGGCGGAGCAGGTTCGAGGGGCCGAATGGCCGACTCCTGCTCCTATTTCTTATGTTCTGATGTAAGATTCTATGATTCAGCACACAGTAAGATCCCACAAACAGTGACAAGCTGAGCGTTTGCGTTGCTTTTGACGGTTTTAGTTGAGGGGGGAAGGTTGGCCGGAACAACAGGAGAATTCCCCGCTGCCCAGTGGCCTCATCGTAAACGTGACACACCCAATCAATGGGGGAAGTCGCTGAGCTCGGTGTCTGCTCAAAAAGTTTAATTGAAGATTGTTGCTGTGACGATCGGATAGTAAGTCACCAACTATCTAACCGTGGCGGTGCTGCGTATCCTGCCGTCTGGTACATCGAATGTACGGCACAGAAACAGGCCAATCGGCCCATGGGTCCAGGCCGGTGTTTATGCTCCACACCAGGCCCCTTCCATCCCTTGTCACCCGACTTACATATCTTTCTATTCCTTTCCCTCTCATTTACTTATCCAACATCCCCTTAACTGTATCGATACTATTCGCCTCAACTACTTCCTGTGGCAGCAAGTTCCACATTCTCACCGCTCTCTGGGTGAAGACCTTTCTCCTGAATTCCCCATTGGATTTATCAGTGACTGTCTTATATTGATGGCCCCTAGTTCTGGTCTCCCTCCACAAGTGGAAACATCTTCTCTACGTCCACCCTATCAAACTCCTTCATACTTTTGAAGATCCCTATCAGGACCCCCCCTTTGGCCTTGTCCAAATCTTCTGCTGCCGTTGGAGAAGGTCCTGCAACAACAACAACAACAAAGTGTATTACATAGCGCCTTTAACACAGTGAAACATCCCAAGGCGCTTCACAGGAGTATTATGAGATTTAAAAAAAATAACTAGCAATGTGGGCCGGGTTTAGTCAAAGAGGTCGATGTTAAGGAGCGTCTTGAAGGAGGAAAAAGAGGCGGAGAGGTTCAGGGAGGGAGTTCCAGAGCTTGGGGCCCAGGCAACAGAAGTCACGGCCACCGATGGTGGAGCGATTATAATCAGGGATGCTCAAGAGGGCAGAGTTAGAGGAGCGCAGACATCTCGGGGGGGTGGGAGGAGATTTCAGAGACAGGGAGGGGCGAGGCCATGGAGGGATTTGAAAATTTCAGCCAGAAAGACAGCGATGAATCACGACTATTAAACGACTGCACGAGACCAAACTTGCACAGTTGGTCTGTTTTTGCAGTGCTGTGAAGTTGTGGAACCTGCTGCTTCAGCAGCCTGGGGCTTTCAGTGTTCAGTGCCAGCTGTGGCTCAGTGGGCAGCACACTCGCCTCTGAGTCAGAAGGTCGTGGGTTCAAGTCCCACTCCAGGAACTTGAGCACAAAAAGCTCCAGGCTGGCACTCCAGGGCAGCGCTGAGGGAGCGCCGCACTGTCGGAGGGGCAGTACTGGGGGAGTGCTGCACTGTCGGAGGGGCAGCGCTGAGGGAGTGCCGCACTGTTGGAGGGGCAGTACTGAGGGAGTGCCGCACTGTTGGAGGGGCAGTACTGGGGGAGTGCTGCGCTGTTGGAGGGGCAGCGCTGAGGGAGTGCTGCACTGTTGGGAGGGGCAGTGCTGAGGGAGTGCTGCACTGTTGAAGGGGCAGTACTGAGGGAGTGCCGCACTGTCGGAGGGGCAGTACTGAGGGAGTGCCGCACTGTCGGAGGGGCAGTACTGAGGGAGCGCCGCACTATCGGAGGGGCAGTACTGAGGGAGCGCTGCACTGTTGGAGGGGCAGTACTGAGGGAGCGCCGCACTGTCGGAGGGGCAGTACTGAGGGAGCAATTGGATATTGCATTTTCCTACATTATAACAGTTGACTAAACTTCAACAGTACAGTGCTTCATTGGCTGTAAAGCGCTTTGGGACGTCCTGAGGGTGTGAAAGGCGCTAAATGAATGCAAGTCTTTCATTCTTTCTGTGTTCTAATTGGAAGAAAGAACTTGCATTTATATAGCGCCTTTCACGTCCTCTGCCCCCTCCAGCACCATGCACCTGCGCTCGGGTTGTAAAACACCTTGGGATGTGGTTCTCTGCGTGAGATAAGCCGTGTGATGTGCGGATGCCGTATTTCAGCGCCTCAGGTCTTTGTCTCTAACCCTCAGGAACGGCAGCGACTGGAGACCATCCTGAACCTGTGCGCGGAGTACTCCAAGACCGACGGCCCCAACCCCCCGGACATGGGCAAGCTGACCCAGGACAGTGAGCAGCTGCACATTGTGGAGCAGCGCTTGTACCCCAGCACGGGGGGCCCTGCCCCCGCCCCCACCACGGCCAGCCGCGGGACCTCCATGGACAGGTGCGCCGGAGGCAAGGCCGTCCGGGAGCCGGCCTCCCCGCAGCCAATGGAGCCCGGCGCGCCGAGACCACGGGAGGCCCTGGAGCGCTCGGACGAGGACAACCTGAAGGAAGAGTGCAGCAGCACCGAGAGCACGCACCATGAGGTAGGTGGCACCAGCCCGACCTTTCACCCCTCACCCAACGACATGGGGACGGAAGGGGTTGGGACGGGACGGGTCGGGGGAGGGGGGAGAGGGGGGGAGCGTTACCTGCTCCCAAGGAATCGCGGAGGAGTTAGCGGAGGCAAGAATCCACGAGCAACCCGGGCCGGTAATGGGTCACTTTCCAAATTTGGAGATCGGCAATGTATAAGCACAACCATGGAATAGGTCACAGACAGATAGATTTTTAACCAATAAGGGAATTAAGGGTTACGGGGAGCGGGCGGGTAAGTGGAGCTGAGTCCACGGCCAGATCAGCCATGATCTTATTGAATGGCGGAGCAGGCTCGAGGGGCTAGATGGCCTACTCCTGCTCCTAATTCTTATGTTCTTATGGAATAAAACAGAACATGCTGGAAATACTCAGCGGGTCAGGCAGCGTCTGTGGAGAGAGAAAAGCCGAGTTAATGTTTCAGGTCGGCGGCCTTTCGTCGGAACTGGAAAAAGTTCGAGATGTAACAGGTTTTTAAATCAAGTGTCGGGGCGGGGAAAGCGGGGAGGGGAGGAAAGAACAAAAGGGAAGGTCTGTGAGAGGCAGGAGAGATTAGAGAGACAAAAGGGATGACGGCGTGAGGCAAGAGGAGATGGTAATGGGGCAAGTTAAGAAACAAAAGATGAGTCTAGAGAGGGTGTGAATGGCAACAGCAGAATCATTACTAGCAACTACTGCCTGAAACAATGGGGGCCGTGGTTATGATCTGAAGTTGTTGAACTCAGTGTTGATACAGAAGGCTGTAAAGTGCCTAAGTCGAAAGATGAGGTGCTGTTCCTCAAGCTTCTGTTGAGGTTCATTAGAACTGTGCAGGAGGCCGAGGACGGAGCGGTCAGAGGGGCAGTGGGGCGGATAATTCAAAGAGCAATCGACCTGAAGCTTGGGGTCGGTCTTCCGTCGTACGGTAATAGCAACGCAAATCAAACTTCAATATCCAAGTCAGATATCCAGGCCGAAGCTCCTGGTGGAACAGCGTGGGTATCTTGTAGGCTGCCTGCGAATTCCCTCCAAGTGCAGTGCAAGACTCCCTAAGCAAATGCTACACGGTAAACGAGCCAATTAATGATTTAGACGAGGGGATTAAATGTAGTATCTCCAAATTTGCAGATGACACTAAGTTGGGTGGCAGTGTGAGCTGCGAGGAGGATGCTATGAGGCTGCAGAGCGACTTGGATAGGTTAGGTGAGTGGGCAAATGCATGGCAGATGAAGTATAATGTGGATAAATGTGAGGTTATCCACTTTGGTGGTAAAAACAGAGAGACAGACTATTATCTGAATGGTGACAGATTAGGAAAAGGGGAGGTGCAACGAGACCTGGGTGTCATGGTACATCAGTCATTGAAGGTTGGCATGCAGGTACAGCAGGCGGTGAAGAAAGCAAATGGCATGTTGGCCTTCATAGCGAGGGGATTTGAGTACAGGGGCAGGGAGGTGTTGCTACAGTTGTACAGGGCCTTGGTGAGGCCACACCTGGAGTATTGTGTACAGCTTTAGTCTCCTAACTTGAGGAAGGACATTCTTGCTATTGAGGGAGTGCAGCGAAGGTTCACCAGACTGATTTCCGGGATGGCGGGACTGACATATCAAGAAAGACTGGATCAACTGGGCTTGTATTCACTGGAGTTCAGAAGAATGAGAGGGGATCTGATAGAAACGTTTAAAATTCTGACGGGTTTAGACAGGTTAGATGCAGGAAGAATGTTCCCAATGTTGGGGAAGTCCAGAACCAGGGGTCACAGTCTAAGGATAAGGGGTAAGCCATTTAGGACTGAGATGAGGAGAAACTTCTTCACCCAGAGAGTGGTGAACCTGTGGAATTCTCTACCACAGAAAGTAGTTGAGGCCAATTCACTAAATATATTCAAAAAGGAGTTAGATGAAGTCCTTACTGCTAGGGGGATCAAGGGGTATGGCGAGAAAGCAGGAATGGGGTACTGAAGTTGCATGTTCAGCCATGAACTCATTGAATGGCGGTGCAGGCTCGAAGGGCCGAATGGCCTACTCCTGCACCTATTTTCTATGTTTCTATGTTTCAAAGGTGGGCAGCGGAAACGTTACAAGGACACCCTCAAAGCTTCCCTGGTAAAGTGCGACATCACCACTGACACCTGGGAGTCCCTGGCCGAAGACCGCCCGAGGTGGAGGAAAGTGCATCCGGGAGGGCGTTGAGCTCTGAGTCTCAACGCAAAGAGCGTGAAGAGGTTAAGCGCAGACAGCGGAAGGAGCGCGCGGCAAACCAGCCCCACCCACCCCTTCCCTCGACGAATGTCTGTCCCACCTGTAACAGGGTCTGTGGCTCTCGTATCGGACTGTTCAGCCATCAAAGAGCTCACTTTGGGAGTAGAAGCAAGTCTTCCTCGATTCCGAGGGACTGCCTGTGATGATGATGCTATGCTCCAGGGTCTGATTAGGAGCTCTACAGTCGCATGATGGGGAGGCTGTAACCTTCCACCTATGGAGAAGGTGGCAGCATCTACCATGACACATTCAGAGGGAGTTGATGGTTGTCCACTGGTTGTATTGTGGGGTCCTCGATAAGGAACCGCAGTTCTTCCGAGCATTTCACAGTCGGTCAGCGAGGCTGAGGGGCGATCGCTGAAGGGCTTCGGCAACGGTGCAAGAAGGCCTTCTAGATCTGAGACGGGGTTGGTGATAGGTTGTTCCAAACGGCCTGGATCGGCATGTCTGTGCTGGTGTAGTGGTTGTATTCTCTGGAGACGGCATATTGCACCGTAGGTGTGGTGGTGCGATGTTTGCAAGCACGGGGAGCCAAGGTGTCGGTGTCGATAAAAATGTGCCAGTGATAATTCTCAGCGGAGAATTCAGCTGGACATCAACGGGTTTCACGTGTGGACATCAGGGTCGGTAACCAGGGGACACAGATTTAAAATAATTGGCTAAAGAACTAGAGCGACATGAGGAAACATTTTCCACACAGCCAGTTGTTGTGATCGGGAACGCGCTGCCTGAAAGGGCGGTGGGAGCAGATTCAATAGTAACTTTCAAAAGAGAATTAGATAAATACTTGAAGGGTAAAAATTTGCAGGGCTGTGGGGAAAGAACAGGGGGAGTGGGACTGATTGAGTCACTCTTTCAGAGAGCCGGCACAGGAACGATGGGCCGAATGGCCTCATTCTGTGCTGTATCATTCTGTGATTCTTCACGGTGCAAATCTCTGCACCCCTGACCTGACTCTATATTCGAAACACAGAAAATAGGTGCAGGAGTAGGCCATTCGGCCCTTCGAGCCTGCACCGCCATTCAATATGATCATGGCTGATCATGCAACTTCAGTACCCCATTCCTGCTTTCTCTCCATACCCCCTGATCCCCTTAACCATAAGGGCCACATCTAACTCCCTCTTGAATATATCTAACGAACTGGCCTCAACAACTTTCTGTGGTAGAGAATTCCACAGGTTCACCACTCTCTGGATGAAAGAGTTTCTCCTCATCTCGGTCCTAAATGGCTTACCCCTTATCCTTAGACTGTGATCCCTGGTTCTGGATTTCCCCAACATCTAACCTGTCCAGTCCCGTCATAATTTTATACGTTTCTATGAGATCCCCTCTCATTTTTCTCAATTCCAGTGAGTATAAGCCTAGCCGATCCAGTCTTTCTTCATATGTCAGTCCTGCCATCCCGGGAATCAGTCTGGTGAACCTTCGCTGCACTCCCTCAACAGCAAGCACGTCCTTCCTCAGATTAGGAGACCAAAACTGCACACAATACTCAACACTCAACAATATCCCTTTTACCTTTTCTTTTTTCTCTTTCTTTCTCTCACTCTTTGATATGTTTTAACTTCAAGCAGCATGAAGACTCGGCAGGCAGCCAGTCAGCCCAGCAGGTGATGTACCTGGAGGAGGAGAGGGTTAGGGTGCTCACGTCCGTGGATGAACTCAAACAAAGGATGAAGGAACTTGACCAGCAGCTCGAGGAGTCCTGTCGTGAGGTAGGGTTTAACCCAGATTTACTCAGCTCTGCCTTTCCTCCTTTACCCCAGTCTCACTGGCACTGGCTGTGGAATTTTCCCCGTGATCAGCTGTCCATTATCTGGTGGGTTTTTATTTTTAGTTCAATCTCATCGGGTTGCCAACTCCCGTTGGGCTGATTCCTGGAGCTTTCATCACATGACCTCCAGCCTCGACTCGCCCCGCCCCCACACTCCCGCCATTGGTCCATTCTCTGGGCGTGCTGCCTTCCCATGGCCAATTGGAAAGCGAACGGGCTCTTTAGCTCCCAATTGGATTAATCGTGGGCCGTCCTTGGGAGGTTTTACAACGTTGAAAGCGCTATATAAATGCAAGTTCCTGTGAGTGACGCAGACTTTTTGTCCCCATCTCCAATATTATTACAACTAATAAATGAAAGTACATTTGAAGAAAAATGGTTTTAAAACTCAATTTTGTTTTAATACCTCTATAATTTTTCTCCCGTGTTTCTGCTCACGGCAGTGTCCTGGGGCGATTAATCTTCAATTTCTGCAGAGGCCAGGCCAATCCTGGAGGGGTGGAAACTCACCATTCCCAGGATTTGGGCACATCTGGCAATTGAAATAAACTTTAAAATGATGCGTGCCCTGGTTAGCCCTCACCCTTCATTCACTAAAACATTTAAGAACATGAGAAATAGGAGCAGGAGTAGGCCATACGGCCCCTCGAGCCTTCTTCGCCATTTAATACTATTGTGTTCCTAACACAGATGAGGCTGCACACAGGGAGGTTAAAGTAACAGTGATCTCAGTCTTTAATAAGACACTCCAGAGTGAGGAACAGGCCTTAGGGGCCGGCTTATATACAGTGCTCCCAAGGAATGCTGGGATCCCATGGGACTTCAGGGGATGCGCTCCCTGGTGGTGGAACATGGGAGTGCATGCTTTACAGATACACAACAACACTCGCCCTCCCAAAGTCAAAGTGAAAACTATTTACAAGGTGAGGCGGTCGGGAGCCTTTCTTTCCCTGGTGGGCCGCCTCGGTACAAATGTCTGTTCTGGTGTGTTGGCTGTGCCCTCGCTGGGCTGGCGTGTTGTTGGCCCTGCAGGGCTGCTGGGTGAGCCTAGCCTTGCTGGGCTGTTGGGCGTGATGGATTCGATTTCCTGGTCCGGGGTGGTGTCGTTGATCCTTTGGGTGTGTGTTGTGGACTCTCAAAATGTGGTGTCTGTTGTGGGTTGTTCAGGGCAGTCTGTGAACCGCAGCCTCGTTTGGTCCAGGTGCTTTCTGCAAATTTGTCCATTGTCTAGTTTGACTACAAACACCCTATTCCCTTCTTTAGCTATCACCATGCCCGTGATCCACTTGGGACCATGTCCATAGTTTAGCACATACACAGGGTCATTCAGATCAATTTCCCGTGACACAGTGGAGCGACCATCGTTTACATTTTGTTGCTGCCGCCTGCTCTCTACCTGATCATGCAGCTTTGGGTGAACCAGCGAGAGTCTGGTTTTAAGTGTCCTTTTCATGAGTAGCTCAGCCGGGGTCACCCCTGTGAGCGAGTGGGGTCTCGTGCGGTAGCTGAGCAGTACTTGGGACAGACGGATTTGGAGTGAGCCTTCTGTGACTCGTTTAAGACTCTGTTTGATTGTTTGTACTACCGCTCTGCCTGCCCATTGGAGGCTGGTTTAAACGGGGCCGAGGTGACATGTTTGATCTCATTGCGGGTCATGAATTCTTTAAATTCGGCACTAGTGAAACATGGCCCGTTGTCACTGACCAGTATGTCAGGCAGGCCGTGGGTGGCAAACATGGCCCTCAGGCTTTCAATGGTGGCGGTGGCGGTGCTTCCCGACATTATTTCACTTTCAATCCATTTTGAAAAAGCATCCACCACCACCAGAGAAACGGGCCCGCATAGTCGACATGGATCCTCGACCATGGTCTGGAGGGCCAGGATCACAAACTTAGTGGTGGCTCTCTGGGCGCGTTGCTCAACTGAGCACACACGCTGCATTGCCGTACACAGGACTCTAAGTCAGAGTCGATACCAGGCCACCACACGTGGGATCTGGCTATCACTTTCATCATTACTATACCCGGGTGTGTGCTGTGGAGATCCGAGATGAACGTCTCCCTGTCCTTTTTGGGTAGCACTACACGGTTACCCCACATCAGGCAGTTTGCCTGAATAGACAGCTCGTCCTTTCGCCGCTGGAACGGCTTGATTGGCTCTTGCATTTCAACGGGGATGCTGGCCCAGCTCCCATGCAGTACACAGTTTTTTACTAGGGACAGCAGAGGATCTTGGCTGGTCCAAGTCATAATCTGGCGGGCCGTGACAGGTGATTTATCATTTTCAAATACTTCCATGACCATCAACAAGTCTGCGGGCTGCGCCACCATCAACAAGTTTGCAGGCTGCGCCATTTCCACCCCCGTGTTGGGCAATGGTAGCCGACTGAGAGCATCCGCGCAGTTCTCGGTGCCTGGCCTGTGGCGGATGGTATAGTTATACGCTGATAGCGCGAGTGCCCACCTTTGTATGCGGGCTGAGGCATTAGTATTTCTCCCCTTGTTTTCAGCGAACAGGGATATGTGGGGCTTGTGATCGGTTTCCAGCTCAAATTTGAGGCCAAACAGGGACTGATGCATTTTCTTTACCCCGAACACACAAGCTAATGCCTCTTTCTCAATCATGCTGTAGGCCCTCTCGGCCTTAGACAAGCTCCTGGAAGCATAGGCGACAGGTTGCAACTTCCCCGCAATGTTAGCTTGTTGTAATACACACCCGACTCCGTACAACGACGCGTCACATGCTAGCACAAGTCTTTTACACGGGTTATACAATACAAGCAGCTTGTTGGAGCATAAAATGTTTCTGGCTTTCTACTTGTTTTTTTCCCCATACCCAGTTCTCACCTTTACACAATAACACAGGTACAGGCTCTAAGAGGGTGCTTAACCCCAGTACGAAGTTACCAAAATAGTTGAGGAGTCCCAGGAACGACCGCAGCTCCATGACGTTCTGTGACCTGGGCGCGTTCCTGATAGCCCCTGTCTTGGCGTCTGTGGGCCGAATGCCGTCCGCCATGATCTTTCTCCCCCAAAACTCCACTTCTGTTGCCATGAAGACGCATTTCGACTCTCCAGCCGCAGCCCTACGCGATCCAATTGCTGGAGGACCTCCTCCAGGTTTTGTAGATGCTCCACAGTGTCCCGACCCCTGACCAATATGTCGTCCTGAAAAACCACCATGTGAGGTACCGACTTGAGTAGGCTCTCCATGTTTCTCTGGAAGATCGCTGCAGCCGACCGAATTCCAAACGGGTATCTGTTGTGCGTGTTGATGCAGGTGAGGCCCTTCGAAGACTCCTCCAGCTCCTGCGTCATGTAGGTCGAAGTCAGGTCAAGCTTGGTGAATGTCTTGCCTCCTGTCAGCGTCGCAAATAGGTCGTCTGCCTTAGGTAGTAGGTATTGGTCCTGTAGCGAGAAACGATAAATAGTTACCTTATAATCGCCGCAAATCCTGACCGTGCCATCACTTTTGAGTACTGGAACAATCGGGCTGGCCCACTCGCTGAATTCCACTGGGGAGATGATGCCCTCGCGTTGCAGCCTGTCCAGCTCGATTTCCACTCTCTCCCTCATCATGTGAGGTATCGCTCGTGTCTTGTGGTGAATGGGTCGTGCCTCTGGGACCAAGTGGATCCGCACCTTCGCCCCGGAAAAGTTTCCAATGCCTGGCTCAAAAAGGGAAGGAAATTTGTTAAGAACCTGGATACATGAGGCCTCATCGACATGTGATAGCGCTCGGATGTCATCCCAGTTCCAGCGGATTTTGCCCAGCCAGCTCTTTCCAAGCAGTGTGGGGCCATCGCCCGGGACAATACAGAGTGGCAGTTCGTGCACCGTGCCCTCGTAGGTGACCTTGACCATGGCGCTGCCCAGGACAGTGATAAGCTCTTTGGTGTACGTTCTCAGTTTCGTGTGGATGGGGCTCAGGGCTGGTCTGAGTGCCTTGTTGCACCACAGTCTCTCAAACATCTTTTTACTCATGATGGATTGGCTAGCGCCAGTGTCCAGTTCCATGGCTACGGGTAAGCCATTCAATTTTACATTTAGCATTATAGGTAGACATTTCGTTGAAAATGTGTGCACCCCGTGTACTTCAGCGTCTGCCTCCTCTCTCTGAGGCTCGAAATTGCTTTGATCCACCATGGACCGATCTTCCTCTGCCATGTGGTGGTTAGCAGAACTTGCAGCTTGTCTGAAAGCTCGTTGGAGGTGCCCATTGTTCCACAGCTCTTGCAAACATACCCTTTGAAGCGGCATGAATAGGCTGAATGGAAGCTTCCACAACGCCAACAAGGTGTGAATTGCCTTGCATTCATCCTTTGTTGGGGACTCTGAGTCATCTGGCCTGCTGGCAGTTGCAGACTCGTGGGTTCTGCCCTGTACATTTCTGCTCGCAAACACAGTTCCAGTTAATTTATTGCTAGTACTTGCGTGCTGAGAGATTTGTTTGATGTTATCACTGGTGGACATAAACGCCTGTGCTATCTCAATGGCCTTACTGAGGGTCGGTGTCTCTACAGTCAAAAGCTTTCGTAGGATGGTCTCGTGGCCAATGCCCAGTACAAAAAAGTCTCTCAGCATCTGCTCCAGGTAGCCATCAAACTCACATTGTCCTGCAAGTCGCCTTAGCTCGGCGACGTAGCTCGCCACTTCCTGACCTTCAGATCGCTGGCACATGTAGAACCGATACCTCGCCATCAGCACACTCTCCCTCGGGTTAAGCTGCTCCTGAACCAGTGTACACAGCTCCTCATACGACTTACCTGTGGGTTTCACCGGAGCCAGAAGATTCTTCATGAGGCTGTAGGTCGGTGCCCCGCAGACTGTGAGGAGGACCGCTCTCCTTTTTGCAGCGCTTCCTTCTCCGTCCAGCCCGTTGGCTACAAAGTACTGGTCTAGACGTTCGACATAGGCTTCCCAATTCTCACCCTCCAAGAACTTCTCCAGGATGCCCACAGTTTGCTGCATCTTTGCGTTGGATTCGTATTCTCGTCGCCAGTTATAGTGTTCCTAACCCAGATGAGACCGCACACAGGGAGGTTAAAGTAACAGTGACCTCAGTCTTTAATAAGACACTCCAGAGTGAGGAACAGGCCTTAGGGGCCGGCTTATATACAGTGCTCCCAAGGGATGCTGGGATCTCTTGGGACGTCAGCGGATGTGCTCCCTGGTGGCGGAACATGGGAGTGCATGCTTTAGATACACATCAGATACGATCATGGCTGATCCAATCATGGACTCAGCTCCACTTCTCCGTCCACTCCCCATAACTCGTTATTCCCTTACCGTTTAGGAAGCTATCTATTTCTGTCTTGAATTTATTTATCACCTCGCTGTTTGTGGGAGCTTGCTGTGCACAAATGGGCTGTTGTGTTTCTGACATTACAACAGTGACTGCACTTCAGTAAAGCACTTCATTGGTTACAAGCGCTTTGGGACGTCCTGGGGTTTTGAAAGGCGCTACATAAACGCAAGCGGTTTGTTTTACTGTTAAATTTTCCTGTGCGCAGCTTTGATTGTCATTTCTTCAATGTTCTGTGCAGGCAGAGATGGAGCGAGCGTTGCTTCAGGGAGAGCGGGAGTCTGAAGTTGCCCAACTCCATCAAGAGCAGGAGATCATTGAACAGTTGGAGGAGAAGCTATCGGAGCTGGAGAACAACATCCAGAGAGAAAAAGATAAGGTACAGTCAGTCCCCATCTCTGGCCTCTTTCTCTCTCTCTCTCTACTCCTTTATCCTCCGTCTCTTCAGAAGGGACAGGGAATGTGACACAGGAGCCTGGCCAGTGTGATCTGGCTCCCTCCTCTATTGGGCACACGTTCTCTGTTCAGCTGTTAGAAAGCGCTTTTGTCGACAAACACTGGACAACCCGGGCGTTCCGCTCCAGCTCCCCGGCCAGGCAGAGACTTCCGTTTGCTGGATTCAGAGAAGTGACACTGCCGTTCATTCAGCGGCTTTGCTTCTGTTGCCGATCATTGAAGGTTAGCATGCAGGTACAGCCGGCGGTGAAGAAAGCAAATGGCATGTTGGCCTTCATAGCGAGGGGATTTGAGTACAGGGGCAGGGAGGTGTTGCTACAATTGTACAGGGCCTTGGTGAGGCCACACCTGGAGTATTGTGTACAGTTTTGGTCTCCTAACCTGAGGAAGGACATTCTTGCTATTGAGGGAGTGCAGCGAAGGTTCACCAGACTGATTCCCGGGATGGCGGGACTGACCTATCAAGAAAGACTGGATCAACTGGGCTTGTATTCACTGGAGTTCAGAAGAATGAGAGGGGACCTCATAGAAACGTTTAAAATTCTGACGGGTTTAGACAGGTTAGATGCAGGAAGAATGTTCCCAATGTTGGGGAAGTCCAGAACCAGGGGTCACAGTCTGAGGATAAGGGGGAAGCCATTTAGGACCGAGATGAGGAGAAACTTCTTCACCCAGAGAGTGGTGAACCTGTGGAATTCTCTACTACAGAAAGTAGTTGAGGCCAATTCACTAAATATATTCAAAAGGGAGTTAGATGAAGTCCTTACTACTCGGGGGATCAAGGGTTATGGCGAGAAAGCAGGAAGGGGGTACTGAAGTTGCATGTTCAGCCATGAACTCATTGAATGGCGGTGCAGGCTAGAAGGGCTGAATGGCCTGCTCCTGCACCTATTTTCTATGTTTCTAATGCGGAATGTTGTCCAAGCCGCCATATTGGGCCATCCCTCGCGGCAGTGTGATCTGGGGGCAGGTGCGGAGCCTCCCCGGCACCAACCCGGTGACGGAAGGGGTTGCGACAAAAAATGACAGGCAGCAGTTACTATTGGCAGGTATTGGGAGCAACTCGATTTTTGTGTCGATGTGAATTGGGATCGTCTTGTAAAGAAAGAAAGACTTCCATTTATATAGCGCCTTTCACGACCACCGGACGTCTCTATAGCTCTTTACAGCCAATGAAGTACTTTTTGAAGTGTAGTCACTGTTGTAATCTGGGAAACGTGGATCCAATTTGTCTACAGCAAGCTCTCACACATAGCAACAACAACTTGCATTTATATAGCACCTTTACCGTAGTGAAACGTCCCAGGGCGCTTCACAGGAGTATTATGAGCTAAAAAATTTGGCACCGAGCCGCATAAGTAGAAATTAGCGCAGGTGACCAAAAAAGAGGGAGGTTTTAAGGAGCGTCTTGAAGGAGGAAAGAGAGGTAGAGAGGCGGAGAGGTTTAGGGAGAGAGTTCCAGAGCTTGGGGCCCAGGCAGCTGAAGGCACGGCCACCGATGGTGGAGCGATTATAATCAGGGATGCTCAAGAGGCCAGAATTAGAGGAGCGCAGACATCTAGCGGGGGGGCGGTGCTGGAGGAGATTACAGAGATAGGGAGGGGCGAGGGCCATGGAGGGATTTGAAAATAAGGATGAGAATTTGATAATGAGCACTGTGATAATGATCAGATAATCTGCTAGATCTGGGCTTAAGAGCTTTCCCACAGGCCGTGCTGTACGATGGAACTTGCAATGTGTTCTTGCCAGAGCTTGTCGGCTCCTGCGCATCTTTCAGAACGCCCACATTCACCCTCCCGGCTCACGCAGATTAAATGGACGCTCCAGTGAAGTATCGGAAGTGTGTCGCTGGGATTGAGCCGAAGTATAAATCAGTGCCTTCTGCAGAGTGAGGGGGGCAGTGGGGCGTAGGGAACGATTGCTGAGCCCCACAGGATATACGGCACAGAAACAGGCCATTCAGCCCCTGGGCCCTCTTACACAGATTTACACGGGATATACGGCCCAGAAACAGGCCATTCAGCCCCTGGGCCCTCTTACACAGATTTACACAGGATATAAAGCACAGAAACAGGCCGTTCGGCCCAACCAGTCCATGCCGGCGTTTATGCTCCACTCGAGCCCCCTCCCGTCTTTCCTCATCTAAATCTATCAGCATAACCCTCTGTTCCCTTCTCCCTCATGTGTTTATCCAGCTCCCCCTTAAATCCATCGATACTATTCGCTTCAACCACTCCCTGTGGCAGCGAGTTCCACATTCTCACCCCTCTCTGGGGAAAGAAGCTTCTCCTGAATTCCCCATTGGATTTCTTGGTGACTATCTTATATTGATGGCCTCTAGGTTTGCTCCTCCCCACAAGTAGAAACACTCTCTCTGTATCCACTCCATCAAAACCTTTCATCATTTTAAAGACCTCTATTAGGTCACCCCTCAGCCTTCTTTTTTCAAGAGAAAAGAGACCCAGCCTGTTCATCCTTTCCTGCTATGTATACCCTCGCATTTCTGGTATCATCCTCGTAAATCTTTTCTGCACCCTCTCCAGTGTCTCAATATCCTTTTTATAATATGGCGACCAGAACTGCACGCAGCACTCCAGGTGTGGTGTGACCAAGAATCAATGCACGTTTCGCATAATTTCTCTACTTTTCAATTCAATCCCACAAAGACACTAATTAATGACAGTTTTTGCAAACTCTGCCAAGCGAAGCATCCTTTATTAAAGCACAATCCGGCTGATTAAACCTCCACAAGCAGTGGGGCTGACAGGAAGCGCTGTGCAGGAGTTGATAGGTTGACCCTTTCTGTCCGCGACTTTTATTGGGAGAAAAGCTACAATTATTGCAGCCAGATTACCCAGTGGCCGCTCTGGGAGTCTGGGACTGGCTCAAGTATTCCTTGGACAACCGGGTAGATTTTCAGCTTATAACTGGCTGTCCATTACAGAAATCGCCTGCTCTTCCTTCCCCGGTCACTTCAGAATCTACACCAGTATCTCTGGCCAAAGCCAAGCCAAGGCCCAAATTCCTCACTCGGGCCAGGGCCGAATCTGACAGTCCAACAACGTGCGGAGGATAGGAACAGGAGGAGGCCATTCAGCCCCCGAGCCTGTTCCGCCATTCTGATAGACCATGGCTGATCTCTATCTTAACTCCATTGACCTACCTTGGTTCTGTAACCCTTAATACCCTTACCCAACAAAAATATTTATCTCAGTTTTGAAATTTTCAATTGACTTCTCCCAACCTCTGCAGCTTTTTGTGGGAGAGATATCCAGATATCCACTGCCCTTTGTGTGAAGAGTTGAGCTCACATATCTTATTGAATGGTGGAGCAGGCTCGAGGGGCCGAATGGCCTATTCCTGTTCCTATTTGTTATGTTAAGTTATGTCCTTACATCGCCCCTGAGCAGCCTGGCTCTAATTTCAAGGTTCTGGCCCTCTTCTGGACTCCTCCCACCAGAGGAAATAGTTTCTGTCTATCTGCCCTATCCAACCTTTCATCATCATAAACCCCTCGATTAGATCGCCCATTAATCTTCTACACTCGAGGGAACACAAGTGTGCGACCTGTCCTCGTAGTTTAACCCTTTAGCCCCGGTATGATTCTGGTGGAGGATGTTGATGTGTCTCGGGATGCAGTGTTTGGGGCCATTTGTAAGTCGGAAGTTACTTTTGCTGCAAAAAGGTTGGTTCATCGACACGAAGCCTTTCCGATCTTTCCCGGTTCCTCCTATTCTCAGCGGCTGCTGCACTGATGAGGTGCTGGATCTCAATCAACCCGCAACAGACCCGGGCTCGGATCAGGAGCAAGTAATCGTGCCGCACATGTCGTGCTGCGCACAATTCTGGTCTCCTGTAGAGAAAGACTTGCATTTATATAGTGCCTTTCACGTCCATCGGACATCTCAAAGCACTTTACAGCCAATTAAGTACTTTTGGAGTGTAGTCACTGTTGTAATGTGGGAAACACGGCAGTCAATTTGCGCACAGTAAGCTCCCACAAACAGCAATGTGATAATGACCAGATAATCTGTGTTTTTTGTTATGTTGATTGAGGGATAAATATTGACCAGACACCAGGGAGAACTCCCCTGCTCGTCTTCGAAATAGTGCCATGGGATCTTTTACATCCACCTGAGAGAGCAGATGGGGTCTCGGTTTAACGTCTCATCTGAAAGACGGCACCTCTGACAGTGCGGCGCTCCCTCTGAGCTGCCCCTCCGACAGTGCGGCGCTCCCTCAGTACTGCCCCTAAGACAGTGTGGCTCTCCCTCAGCACTGCCCCTCCGACAGTGTGGCTCTCCCTCAGTACTGCCCCTCCGACAGTGTGGCTCTCCCTCAGTACTGCCCCTCCGACAGTGTGGCTCTCCCTCAGTACTGCCCCTCCGACAGTGTGGCTCTCCCTCAGTACTGCCCCTCCGACAGTGCGGGGCTCCCTCAGCACTGCCCCGCCGACAGTGCGGCGCTCCCTCAGCACTGCCCCGCCGACAGTGCGGCGCTCCCTCAGCACTGCCCCTCCGACAGTGCAGCGCTCCCTCAGCACTGCCCCTCCGACAGTGCAGCGCTCCCTCAGCACTGCCCCTCCGACAGTGCAGCGCTCCCTCAGCACTGCCCCTCCGACAGTGCAGCGCTCCCTCAGCACTGCACTGGGAGTGTCAGCCTGGATTTATGTGCCCAAGTCCCTGAACCCACGACCTTCTGACTCTGAGGCGAGAGTGCTGCCCACTGAGCCACGGCTGACACTGGAGCAGGTTCACTAAAGATTGCCCAGAGCGATACCAGAACTGAGAGGTTATAATTAACAGGAAAGATTGAACAGGCCGGAGCTCTTTTCTCTAAAAGCTGAGGGGTGACCAGATAAAGGTCTTTAAAATGATGAAAGGATATGAGAGGGTAGACATAGAGATGATGTTTCCCCTTGTGGAGGGAGACCATCAATATAAGACAGTCACTAATAAATCCAACAAGGAATTCAGGAGAAACTTCTTTACCCAGAGAGGGGTGAGAATATGGAACTCGCTGCCACAGGGAGGGGTTGAGGTGAATAGTATTGATGCATTTAAGGGGAAGCTGGATAAACACATGGGGGAGAAAGGAATAGAAGGATATGGTGATGGGGTGAGATGGAGAGGGGTGGGAGGGGGCTGGTGTGGAGCATAAACCCCGGCACGGAGCGGTGGGGCATAAACCCCGGCACGGACTCGTGGGACCGAATGGCCTGTGTCTGTGCTATACACTCGATGTAAGGTGATGATTTCCAGCAGTACGACCAGCGACCGATCTCCACACTCGGCTGGCCCCACTCCTTACTGTTCCAATACCTGAGTTTTGCTCAAGCACGCCCAGGGGCTGTGTCAAAAGACTGTTTTTGTAAGTAGTGTTGAGTCATCATAAATCACTTAGCCCCAGGCACGAAGCAGCGGAGGTGTTATGGTAAACAGAGGGAACAGACGCTGTAAAGGAAAGATTTTGACCAAGATTTAATAAGGGCTACAAAAAACAGAAAACGCTGGAAATACTCAGCAGGTCGGGCAGAGCCTGTGTGGGGGTTGGAGGGAGAAATGGGGGTAACGTTTCAGGTCACTGACCTTGCATCAAAACTGGAAGACATTGGAGAGATTTAACAAGTGCAGAGGCAGGGAAAGGAGGCGGAGGGGGTGATGGTCTGTGATGGGGGTCGGGGATGGGGGGCGGGGGGGTGGGGGGCAGGAGAGATTAAAGGGTTGGGTGCAAGGTAAAAGGGCATGGTGATGGGACCAGTAAAGAATCATAAGATGGCCCCAGAGAAGGTGTAAATTGCAAAAGCAGAAACATCTGCCTGAGAAAATGGGAGCGGTGGTTCTGATCTAAAGTTGGTGAGTCTGGAAGGTTTTGTACAGTGCCTGATCGAAAGTTCCTTGAGCTTGAGCATTGAGCTTCATTGGAACAATGTAGGAGGCCCTTCTAGCTGCCTGAGGGGCCTGAGAGTTAATGTTGACAACTCTGATTGGACATATTCCTGGAGGTTCATCACATGACCTCCAAATGCCCCACCCGGTTGAATGGCCTCACCCACCACCCCCCCCCCCCCCACCCAACCCCAATCGCCAATATATTTATTACCAAGAAACAAAACAGTTCAAAGAAAATAAACACAATTATTTTTTTAACGCTCTGATGATTTTATTTCCCGGCTATTGCTTGCAGCGGTATCCTAGAGATTAATCTTCGATTCCTGGAGATTCCAGGGCAATACTGGAGGGTTGGCAACCCCTACTGAGAGCCCATCACCGCCTCAATCCACTCTGCCCCCCTCATCCCCCTCCTCCCCCACACACTGGGAAACCCCGAAAGACGGGCACAAGGAAGCTACAAACTGTAAAAGCAGAATGCTCTAATTCTGTGCGCTTCACGGAGACAGACGTGTAATCTTAAAAGTCTGCAGGACAAATTAACTCACAAAATCAATGCCAATGAATTAATGCTGAAGTGAATGCCCCTGAAGGGCTCGCTGTGTTTGTTTACGAAACGCGGTGGGGTTAATTTGCTCAGTGCTGTTTTTTCGGGACTGGTTAAAGTGTTCACGGTGATCCAGACAGGATTTGTATTCGGGTGGAGTTTGGACACGCGTTTCCCAGACCAGACCTAACCTCTTCAACAGATCCTTTTTTCAAATAGGAATTTCACAATAAGGTTCAAATAGAAACATTAATCAAGCAAGTTAAAAGAAAAACCTGCATTTCGATAGCGCCTTTCACGACCACCGGACGTCCCAAAGCGCTTTACAGCCAATGAAGTACTTTTGGAGTGTAGTCACTGTTGTAATGTGGGAAACAGCAGCAATTTGTGCACAGCAAGCTCCCACAAACAGCAATGTGATAATGACCAGATAATCTGTTTTTGTTATGCTGATTGAGGGATAAATATTGGCCCCAGGACACCGGGGATAACTCCCCTGCTCTTCTTCGAAATCGTACCATGGGATCTTTTTTGTCCATCTGAGAGAGCAGACGGGGCTTCGGTTTAATGTCTCAACTGAAAGACGGCACCTCCGACAGTGCAGCACTCCTTCAGAAATGTCCGGTGGTTGTGAAAGGCGCTATATAAATCCAAGTCTTTCTTTCTTTCTCAGCACTGCACTGGGAGTGTCAGCCTAGATTTTTGTGCTCAAGTCGCTGGAGTGGGACTTGAACCCACAACCTTCTGCCTCTGAGGCAAGAGTGCTGCCCACTGAGCCACAGCTGACAGTCCAGTTGGACAAAAACTCCAAAGCATGCAGTCCAGGCATGGGTTATGGTCACTGGTCGATCAGTAACTATTCACTAATATCCCATTTAGAAATGGGAGTCCTAATGAATGGGTTGTCACTGGTGGAATTGTGGGGCTGACCAGCTCGAGAAGACCACCTATCGAGTGGTGTAAGGAGCGTTTTTTTGAAATAAGGAGTGGCTTGATTGAGAAAAACAAATCAGAAATTTTGGGGAGTGTTTGAAAGCCTGAAGCACCCTTTCCCGTTCCCAGCACCCAAGGGTGTTCATGTTAAATTCCAATCTGGCTCCATTAGTATAATGAATTAATTAACCAGTGCCCCAAACATAGCTGAGAAGGAATTAAACCCTAAAGCATTAGAACGTGAATAATTGACAAAACGTTGAGTGATTTAGAGGCATTAATCAATGGCGATTGACAGTAATTAAGTGTTTCAGCAAATGATCCCTGTGAGAACAATGAAATAGGAAGTGGACTGTACGTTGGGGTGTAGCAGGACGAAGTGAGTATTGACACCGATCGCTGTGTCAGCCAATGGTGTTAGAGATGGGGGAGCGGGTACAGCAGGACTCACAGCAACAGTCCACAGAGTCTATTTAAACAGTCGATAAACTACAGCAAACAGAGCTCGGGACCAAAACTGGAGCAAAGCCTCCTGATAAATGCAGGATTATTGTTATAAACTGTTGAATCACAAAATACTTTTAAGAAAATAAATTTTGTGTATGAAGCTATCGCTCACCTTGTCTGCAGTGATGGGTGCCGTGGTTTGTGGTGGGTCAGTCTCTCTCTCTCTCTCTCTCTCTCTCTCTCCCTCTCTCCCCCTCTCTCTCTCCCCCGCTCTCCCTCTCTCCCCTCCCCCTCTCTCTCTCCCTCCCTCTTCTCTCTCCCCTCCCCCTCTCTCTCTCTCCCTCTCCCCCCCTCTCCCTCTCTCTCCCTCTCTCTCTCTCCCTCTCTCTCCCTCTCTCCCTCTCTCCCTCTCTCTCCCTCTCTCCGAGCTTGTACCTGTTTTTAAAGTCTTGTATTTCTATTGTGTGAATAAAACATCGTTTCCAGGGACTTTCTCCGACTGTTGTCCAGGGTTGAGAATGCTTCAAATTCATCCGTTCGATTTGCCTCTTGATTTTTTTTTTAAAAAGCAGCCACCTTATCTCTGTTTTCTCTGTTTGAATTCACACGGTTATTTCACTTCCATAAAAGCCTTAAAGGTTCAAAATAGTTTCCACAAAAACAACTGGAATAGATTCTAACTTGGGATCTAACTAATCGTAAACTTGGGGGATGGGAGGGGGGTGAGGACATGCAGGGTGGGACACGGGAGCGAGTGATGGGGGGGCTCAGTTGATGTCATCGGATAGCGGATAGCACGTCAACCCAGGGTGGGTGGTCTTGGAAAAGCTCTATGAGCTGAGGCTTATTTGCAGGTAGGGGTGGGTATTGTATTCCCAGTAGATTTTTGAAATAAAAGCAAATACTTTCGAATCACAGGGAGACGAGGTGTATTTTAAATTTATAGTAAAAATAACTGCTCGAGATCTGGGATCGCTTTAAAACAGGTGCCGGGGCAGCTGGAGTGGGAAATGAAAAACGCCAGGTAAGTGGAGTGGGCGGGAGACATTGTAGAGTGAGGTCAGAGAGAGCTTCACTCTGTATCTAACCCCCTGTACCTGCCCTGGGAGTGTGTGATGGGACAGTGTAGAGGGAGCTTTACTCTGTATCTAACCCCGTGCTGTACCTGCCCTGGGAGTGTTTGATGGGACAGTGTAGAGGGAGCTTCACTCTGTATCTAACCCCCTGTACCTGCCCTGGGAGTGTTTGATGGGACAGTGTAGAGGGAGCTTCACTCTGTATCTAACCCCCTGTACCTGCCCTGGGAGTGTTTGATGGGACAGTGTAGAGGGAGCTTTACTCTGTATCTAACCCCGTGCTGTACCTGCCCTGGGAGTGTTTGATGGGACAGTGTAGAGGGAGCTTCACTCTGTATCTAACCCCCTGTACCTGCCCTGGGAGTGTTTGATGGGACAGTGTAGAGGGAGCTTCACTCTGTATCTAATCCCCTGTACCTGCCCTGGGAGTGTTTGATGGGACAGTGTAGAGGGAGCTTTACTCTGTATCTAACCCCGTGCTGTACCTGCCCTGGGAGTGTTTGATGGGACAGTGTAGAGGGAGCTTTACTCTGTATCTAACCCAGTGCTGTAACTCCGTGTGGTGCTGGCCTGTGAGGTAGAGAGTAGACTGGACTATTTTCTGTGGATGTCAGCTCCATTCTAAGCCCTGCAGAGTTTCCGGTGATTCATTGTAATTCAGGAGGACTGCAGTTTAGACATGTGGATACCCAACCCCAACCCCAACCCCAACCCCAACCCCAACCCCAACCCCAACCCCAACCCCAACCCCAACCCCAACCCCAACCCCTACCAGTACAGTTTTGCACCAGTAGAACTGCCTCAGAATATTGACCTTCGATTTACATCAGCAGTTGACAGATTCTGGATCTGCTGGTCGAAGACTTGATTTGTGGTCCAAAGCTTTGCCTCTGACACTGTTACCCGGTGGGGCTATAATCTCTGGTCTTACACATCACTTCAAGCGTCCAAGGGAGCAATTGTCTGCAATCGATGTTGGTTCAGCTCCCTGAGATGCTGAGGAGACGGGCACGGACGGGGTCCCTGACCAGGTCAGATGCAAATTACACGTCTGCTGCGATTGGCTGTAAACGGGCTGCGAGGCTCCGATAGTCAAATAGTCTACTGCCGCTCAGTGCCTCGGCCCACATGGTCACTCAGATGATGTTCTGAAGGGCTTCTTCGGCAGCACCTCCCAAACCCGCGACCTCTACCGCCTAGAAGGACAAGGGCAACAGGCGCATGGGAACACCACCACCTCCACGTTCCCCTCCCAGTCACACACCATCCTGACTTGGAAATATATCGGCCGTTCCTTCATCGTCGCTGGGTCACAATCCTGGAACTCCCTCCCTAACAGCACTGTGGGAGCACCTTCACCACACGGACTGCAGCGGTTCAAGAAGGCGGCTCACCACCACCTTCTCAAGGGGCAATTAGGGATGGGCAATAAATGCCGGCCTTGCCAGCGACGCCCACATCCCAGGAATGAATTTTTTAAAATCCAGCAGAGTGAGGTCAAAACCTCCAACAGACGAAGGTGAGGGGAACCTTTGTAAAAAATCAAATGTGTCGGCCACCAAGAGTGGGGTGATGACACAGAGACCGACACAAGGCGTGCAGTAGCAATTATGAGTGAAACGATACCGTTTTAGCCAGTGTGTAGTGTTACTCGCTGGTAACGACACTGAAGCACACACACACACACACACACCTACACACACTCTCGCTCACTCACACACACACACACACACTCTCTCACACTCACATACACACTCACACATACACACTCACATACACATTCACACATACACATTCACACATACACACTCACATACACATTCACACTCACATACACATTCACACATACACACTCACATACACATTCACACATACACATTCACACATACACATTCACACATACACATTCACACATACACACTCACACATACACACACTCTCTCACACTCACATACACACTCACACATACACACTCACACATACACACTCACACATACACACTCACACATACACACTCACACACACACACTCTCTCACTCTCACACACACACACACTCACCATTCAGTAGCAGCTGTGTGTGGGCTGTAGACTGCCATCCAGTGAGCGCTCGACTTGGTCTCGAGATTGACTTCGAACTCTTCCTTCTCAATGCGGCTGAGCTGAATTTGGATCCAGTGCAGATTTGCGCAGTAAGCGATCGGTCTGGGACTCTGGCCCATCTCAGGCAATTGCAGCCACAGGGTGCGGATTACGCTAAAATCACTGGCTCCCGCGTATCGGAAAGGAATTGTAGATTTGAGTTTCGGATTTTGTGAAATATGATCTGAGGCGCGGATTCAGAGATCTATCCGACAAGAATTCCGATCCCGTTTGTAATGTATTTGCTTCATGGGTTCTTTGCTTAAGAATTCACAGCAACACATTGCTATTATGAACGAGTTGGTTTATTAGCAAAGGTTTAACAATCACACTACACATTACCGGTTCATCCACCAGGCTCACAACCACCTGCCCCATCGTGGATCCCCCAAACCCAACTGGCTGGGGTTTTATTGAGTCTTGTGAACATCACGTGACTGGCTAAGCCACTCCCAACTCAACTTCTCTACCAACCTGTGAGCAGGTGCATATATTACACCATTTGTCCCCCAAATGGGCTTGAGCTTTCCGTGAGCGATACAGAGACAGTCCAAGATCAAACTAGGCAGGCAAAGCTTGATATTGAAAGGTTAACGCAGTTTTGATGACACAATCTACTCTTGCTTAATTATTGTCTCTAACTTCTGATGCACTAATTCCTTCTAATTGTGTTAACCCTTTGAGATACTGACCATGGCTACTTTTTCTCCTACCTCCCCTTCTGCATGCTTTGTCTGTCGCACGGTCTCCTAGGTAACGGAGAGCGGAGGTGAGGTAACAGTGGCCTAGCTTCCTCAGCCGCCCTCTGCACCTCCCCCCCCCCCCCCCCCTACGCCCCCCTGCAGAGCCAGCCTCATCGAGTTGACTGCATGTCCCTGCTGAAGCGGTTGTGCGCGAGTGAGTGCGTGTTTCCAGACCAGTCACCTCGTGAGGCACTTCGCTTATCGACTGAAAATCATTTTTATTTTTTTAAAATAGATTAATGCCGTGCGTGTATTAGGTTAACCGGTTGTTGATGACGTCTTTCTGCTGTTATTCCTAATCCCGTGGCATGGCCAGAGGAAGCTGGATTGGACTTCACCAAGTGTGGGCCACTCAAACGGAAAAACAAATACCCTATCGCGTCTCGCCAGGGGAACCAGTATCGATAAATTGTTTGCTTTAAATTAATTAACAAAGAACATGGCCTGAGAATCTTTCCAAACTCATTGTTTGCTTTTTAATCAAGTACAGAGTCGCTCTCTGTAACGTATTTGCTTAAGAATTCCTAGCAACACATTGCTATTAATAACTAGTTAGTTTATTAGCAAAAGGTTTAACAATCACACGACATATTACCAGTTCATCCACCAAGCTCACAACCACCTGCCCCATCGCGGATCCCCCCCGAACCCAACTGGCTGGGGTTTTATTGAGTCTTGTGAACATCACATGACTGGCTAAGCCACTCCCAACTCAACAGCCCCACAAACCTGTGGGCATACTCGCAGCTGCATACATTACACCGTTCTTCCCCCAAATGGGCTCGGGCTTTCTGTGAGCGAGAGAGTCCAAGATTAAACTAGGCAGACAGAGCTTGACATTGAAGGGTTAAACTCTCCACACACAATCTCCTGAAAAGCTCGGGGTGGGAGGTTCCCCCCAAACGCTCTCTTTCTTTATCTCTTAATGAAAGCCAAAAATCTCTTGGGTGGAACAAGTTACTCAGCGGGTGAGTTAGCACAGGGCAGGTAAATGTTGCCCTCGGAATGATTTGAGGGCTCTGATCTCTCTGTCGGTGCAGAGCGTGGGATTGCGGAGTTTCCGGGAGGGTGAGAGGCCGGTATCGGTTCTCGCGATGCCTGGCGCAAGCGATGCCGGGTGAGGTGCTGAGCCGATCACTGCGGGCAAGAAGGCGGCGGACACGCTATTTTCTTTTCGATGTGTTTGCGATCTTGCCAGGCGCAGTGGCCGGAGCCGTTCTGTGCTCCCTGCCCGTAGTGACCGTTGGGAGTTAAAGCCGAGCCTCGCGTCCAACTGACCCCAACGCCTTGGTCAACTGCTTCCCACAGCAGCTGGAACAGCACAGAGGATGCCCCGTGCACTTGTCGCCTTACTGCCTGGGTACAGACCACGTGTACCTCCCGCACATGGCCCCGTGTCTGCTAACAACAACAACTTAAATTTATATCGCCCAATAAAATGTCCCAAGGCGCTTCACAGGAGCGTAATCGAACAATGTTGGACATTGAGCCCCATAAGATATATTAGGATAGGTGACCAAAAGCTTGGTCAAAGAGGTAGGTTTTAAGTTTCCTCTTTAAAGGAGGAGAGAGAGGCGGAGAGGTTTAGGGAGGGAATTCCAGAGCTTAGGGCCCAGGCAGCTGAAGGCACGGCCACCGATGGGTGGAGCAACGGAAATCGAGGGACACACAAGAGGCCAGAATTGGAGGCGCGCCGAGATCTCGGAGGGTTGTAGGGCTGGAGGATGTTGCAGAGATCGGGAGGCCACAATGGGATTAGAAAACCAAGATGATAATAAAATCGGGGTGGGTGTACAGGAGACCAGAATTGGAGCACGAAGTATCTCCCACCCCAGGTGGTCAACAACTGCTGACCCCCCCACGCGAACTCCCTGGGATCTCCTCACTGACCCCAGTTTGAGAAGCTATGGCGGGGGGGCGGGGGGGGGGGGGGAGGTCTGACCTATGCTGCACTTGATGTGGTATTGTCCCGGCGATGACCATGGTGGACCAAAGCTGATTCCAATTCCCAAATTCAGAGTCGTCAGCCAGGATTCACGGCAGAATGTTTATTCTACGTGTGATCAGCTTGTTGGATTGTGTGAGTTGGACTGTCATGCTGAGACGGTGGGGAATGGAACTAATTGAATCGGTTTTTCCGAGAACTGGCGTAGACACAAACGGGACAAATGGCAGCCTCCTGTGCTGTCAAATTCTATAATTCTCAGAACAAAACAATACCATTATGGTGGATCATTTCCTCACCCAGTTTTTCCCTTTTATCAGCTTGCTCTTGCTGGGGCCTAGTTGCACAGGCTCTTGGAGTTGTTCTAGAAACATAGAAAATAGGTGCAGGAGTAGGCCATTCGGCCCTTCTAGCCTGCACCGCCATTCAATGAGTTCATGGCTGAACATGCAACTTCAGTACCCCATTCCTGCTATAGAAACATAGAATTCTGTAACTAACCTGAGTGGCCATTAAACAGGTGTTATCCAAGAGGTCCTAAGTTCTGGTATTCCATTCCTAAGCCTCTCCGCCTCTCTACCTCTCTTTCCTCCTTTAAGATGCTCCTTAAAACCTGCCTCTCTGTCCAACTGTCCTAAGTCATCTTATGTGCCTTGGTACCATATCACGCTGCTGTGAAGCGCCTTGGGACATTTTACTATGTTAAAGGCGCTATATAAATGCAAGCTGTTTGACTATGGTGTGTGGCATCGCGTCCCATGCCCGACCCCATCTCCATTTGATGTCTGCATGCCCAGGGTCACCGATTATTTATTGATCATACAATCATAGAATGGTTAAAGCACAGGAGGCGGCCAGTCGGCCCATCGAGCCCGTGCCGGCTCTCTGCAAGAGCACCTCAGCCAGTCCCACTCCCCTGCCCCCCGCTCTTTCCCCCTAGCTCTGCAAAAAAAAATTTCCTTCAGGTACTTATCCAATTTCCTTTAGAAAGCCACGATTGAGTCTGCCTTCACCGTCCTCTCAGGCAGTGCATTCCAGATCCTAACCACTCGCTGAGTATAAATGACCTCTGTCCAATTATTTTATTCTGCCTAACGCAGCGGTACTGAGGCCAGCTGAGGCACCTCCGCCCTGCCCCCATAGACAGCAATGAACTAAGCGCAGACTGAAGGGTTCAAACAACTGAGCACGTTTGTAACTAACATCACATGATGTGATGTCAAGCCCCCAGTGTTTCAAATGAAGTCCCTAGATCGAGATTTCACCTCCATCCGGACATCTCTTTTCACTCGGAGAGTGTTGAGAGGGAAGACTTTGGTTTGACTTGATCTATAATCTCAGGAGGGAATGTTCTCGAATTTGCCATTCCTGGTTATCACTGGGCTCAGGTGATGCTGAAAAGTTAACCGGGAGATGGTAATGCAGTCTGACTCACTCCGATGTCCAGTTCAAGCCATCTCCAAACTCCATTTTCTTCTACACTTGACGGAGCAACAGATAGATCCAATTCCCGTATTAAAGGGCTGGCCCTGGATCCAAAGGTCAAAGAAGTAGGTGTTAAGGAGCATCTTAAAGGGGGAAAGAGAGCGGCAGTGAGGTTTAGGAAGGGAATTCCAGAGCTCCGTGCCCAGGCAGCTGAAGGTACGGCCACCAATGGTGGAGCGATGGGAATTGGGGGACGCGCAAGAGGCCGGAATTGGAGGAGGGCAGAGATCGCTGAGGGTTGTGGGGCTGGAGGAGGTTACAGAGATAGGGATCTTCTCTGTTTGCCATGGGTCACTTTTACCCCACACAGTCTGTTGCCCCATTCAGCCATCGGGAGACCCTCCAGGTGACCGTTATCAAAGTGTCACATGCTTCACGTCGCAGGCTACTGGAGAATCCCCCGCCAACTCCCCCGCCCCCTCCCCTCGGGGGTTGTGCCTCGGTGAGGTTTGGGGGAGGGAGGAAGTAGTCTTTGACCTTTGGATCCAGGGCCAGCCCTTTAAAACGGGAATTGGATCTATCTGTTGCTCCGTCAAGTGTAGAAGAAAATGGAGTTTGGAGATGGCTTGAACTGGACATCGGAGTGAGTCAGACTGCATTACCATCTCCCGGTTAACTTTTCAGCATCACCTGAGCCCAATGATAACCGGGAATGGCAAATTCGAGAACATTCCCTCCTGAGATTATAGATCAAGTCAAACCAAAGCCTTCCCTCTCAACACTCTCCGAGTGAAAAGAGATGTCCGGATGGAGGTGAAATCTCGATCTAGGGACTTCATTTGAAACACTGGGGGCTTGACATTATATCGTGTGATGTTAGTTAAAAACGTGCTCAGGTGTTTGAATGACATCCTATCTCTCCATCTATCTATCCGTCACTCGCACACGTTGAATGAAGAAGCACTCTCATTGATAACACCCCATGAGGAATCTCCCCGCCATTTCACACAATGGATTAATGTGAAGTACAGTGGATGGTTACACCGGCAAACGCTGGTTACTAATATCACACAACGCAAGAACAGGCGACAATAAATAACTTACTGAGTTTAAAAACAAAAAAAGAGAAACCGGGTAAATGTTGCTGAGATTGGGTAAAAGGAAAGATTTTCAGGGCTGTGGGGAAAGGAGTGAGACCAATTGGATCGCTCTCTGAGAGCCGGCACAGGAACGATGGGCCGAATGGCCCCCTGCCCTGTAAGATTCTAGCCCTTTTTTTTATATATATATATATATATAGGAATAGGTCAAGAGCTGAAGCAAAATTTTTCTAACAATGATAACTTCAAACATCATCAATTTGACTTCCATTCTCAGACCTCTGCTCTAACCCCCGCCCCCCTTGCTCCGCCAATTCTCCATTCCAACCTTCTATGGCTACACCACTGTTCTAATCTTCAGGCTTCTGCATGGCGGGGATTTGAGAAGTGTGTTTTTTTTTTCTCTTTTTTTTGCTTTTGTTTTTCAAATTCAGGCGAGGGTAAAACTTGATGCTGAGAAAAAAGAAGTAGAGAGACTGCAGTCGCATTGCTACGGGTTGAAGAACCAGCTTAATAACTGCCCTGAGTCAATGAGACAACAGTTGCAGGAACACCTCAAAAGGGTCAGTCTTTTCTTACCTCATTAGCTTCCCCTCCCCGTGGATCGTGTGACCTCTCAGTCGCTGCACAAATGCCTAATTCCTGGTACTTAATGTCACTGTAAACAAAAACAAAAAAAGCCAATTAGGAATCCTGGAATCAGAAGCGTTTGATAAGGTACTTGCGGTAGTCCGTGCCAGTGCTAAAACCCAGGAAGTTTTGGAGTAGTTTGGAATGAACCTTGCATGATTGGATATGTGTTGCATTTTGCTGATTTTTGCCGTTGATTAAAAGTAATATAGTGCGATGGAATCCAATTTAACAGAATGCATTATCCAGCTGCTTTTAATAAACACAATTAACTTTGCTTTAACCTGAATTAACAACGTACCGTGACCATTTGCTTTATGTTGAAGCATTAGACGTAGATAGTTTTTTGAGGGTTCGAGACTCGAGTAGTTGAGCACCTTGCATCGTAGGCCAAACAGAAATAGATTGATTCCCGGTCTGTTGGGTGGGTTTTGGAGACAAGCCGGAGCGGAGGGAGCTGGGCTCGGTTATTTGTTCTGTCGCTCAGCCGTTAGTGACGGGATCTCTCATGGCTTGTCGTAGGAAGCGGAATCGCTGGAGTCCGAGGCCAAGCTCTTCGAGGACCTGGAGTTTCAGCAGCTGGAGATGGAGAGCCGCTTGGAGGAGGAACGGGAAACGGTGTGCCAGCAGCTCCAGCAGGACAAGGCCGAGTATCAGCGCAGTGCTACACGACGAAAGGTACAAGCCGCCCTCGGCAACACAACTCCCACCCCCTGATAAGATTCTGAGGGGGCTCGACGGGGTAGATGCAGAGAAGGAATCCAGAACTCGGGGGCATAGTTTCAAGAATAAGGGGTCGCCCAATTAAAACGCCGATGAGGAGGAATTTCTGAGGGTTGTAAATCTGTGGAATTCTCTGCCCCAGAGAGCTGTGGGGGCTGGGTCATTGAATATGTTTTAAGGCGGGGATAGACAGGTATTTGAGTGATAAGGGGATAAGAGGTTATGGGGAGCGGGAGGGGAAGTGGAGCTGAGCCCAAGATCAGATCAGCCATGATCTTATTGATTGGCGGAGCAGGCTCGAGGGACCGAATGGCCGACTCCTGCTCCTATTTCTTATCTTCTTCTGTTGTTGCCTTTTCCACCCCTTCAAGTCCGCAGCGGTGGGCGGTGAACATCTGGGACCCCAGTGTGAATCCAAACCCAGCAAGCACCTGTCACACTCTTAGGATCTCCCAAAGTATTTACAGCCACTGAAGTGTGGTCACTGTTGTAATGTGGGAAACGCGGCAGCCAATTGGCGCACAGCAAGCTCCCACGGGCTATAATGTGCCAATTCTTGACCCCGGAGGACTGTGACTGCTCTGTCGACAAGTGTACTCAAGGCTGAGATCGATAGATGTTGGGTACTAAGGGAATTAAGGGATATGGGGATCGGGCGGGCAACTGGTGTTGAGGTCAAAGATCAGCCATGATCTTACTGAATGATGGAGCAGGCTCGAGCTGTAAGGCCTATTTCTGCTCCAATTTCTTATAACCAGATCATCTGTTTTGGTGATGTTGGTTGAGGGTTATGTATTGTCCAGGACACATGGGATAACTCCCTTACTTTTGTTTGAAATAGTACCATGGGATCTTTTACGTCCACCAGAGAGAGCAGACGGGGCCTCGGTTTAACGTCTCATCTGAAAGACGGCACCTCCGAAGGTGCAGCACTCCCTCAGTACTGCCCCTCCGACAGTGCGGCGCTCCCTCAGTACTGCCCCTCCGACAGTGCGGCGCTCCCACAGTACTGCCCCTCCGACAGTGCGTCGCTCCCTCGGTACTGCCCCTCCGACAGTGCGGCGCTCCCTCAGTACTGCCCCTCCGACAGTGCAGCACTCCCACAGTACTGCCCCTCTGACAGTGCGGCGCTCCCTCAGCACTGCCCCTCCGACAGTGCGGCGCTCCCTCAGCACTGCCCCACCGACAGTGCGGCACTCCCTCAGTACTGCCCCTCCGATAGTGCGGCGCTCCCTCAGCACTGCGCTCATATCAGCCTGGATTATGTGTTCAAACATGTGTGTCTTTATTCCGCAGGACAAAGTTTCTGCTTTGGAGACGCAAGCTAATCAAATCCGCTATCAGACCGTTCAGGAGTGTGAGAGACTGAATCGGGAGAAAAACGCAATGGTGCAAATGCTTCAGAAGGTATGGAGATATAGAATGACGGAAGCCTCGGTTCAGAAGGAGGCCTTTTGGCCCATGGAGGTTGGGCTGATTCTTGCTCCCTGTGTTGAGCTGCTGCCATTGTGTTTCTCCTTTCGGAATGATACCGGGGCTGAAAGGGTTAAGTTATGAGGACAGATTGCACAGACTGGGCTTGTATTCCCTCGAGTGTAGAAGATTAATGGGCGATCTAATCGAGACGTTTAAGAGGATTAAAGGATTTGATCGGGTAGAGAGAGAAACTATTTCTTCTGGTGAGGCAAATGCAGAATAAGGGGGCAGAACCTTGAAATTAGAGCCAGGCCATTCAGGGGTGATGTCAGGAAGTACTTCTTCACACAAAGGGCCGTGGGAATCTGGAACTCTCTCCGCAAAAAGCTGTTCAGGCAAGGGGTCAATTGAAAATTTCACAACTGAGATTGATTGATTTTTGTTGGGTAAGGGTATTCAGGGTTACGGAACCAAGGCAGGTAGATGGAGTTAAGATACAGATCAACCATGATCTGATTGAATGGCGGAACAGGCTCGAGGGGCTGAATGGCCGCCTCCATTGCGTGGCAGCCTCGATGGATCAGATGGTCTTTACCTGTCCACCATTGTTCCTACGTTCCTTCCTACTTACACTGTACCTTCCCCCTTTATCACTGGTTCAGAAACTAAGGTGCTGAACTTAAGGAAAGGTAACTTCGATGGTATGAGGCGTGAATTGGCTAGAATAGCCTGGCAAATGATACTTAAAGGGTTGACGGTGGATAGGCAATGGCAAACATTTAAAGATCACATGGATGAACTTCAACAATTGTACATCCCTGTCTGGAGTAAAAATAAAACGGGGAAGGTGGCTCAACCGTGGCTAACAAGGGAAATTAAGGATAGTGTTAAATCCAAGGAAGAGGCATATAAATTGGCCAGAAAAAGCAGCAAACCTGAGGACTGGGAGAAATTTAGAATTCAGCAGAGGAGGACTAAGGGTTTAATTAAGAGGGGGATAATAGATTACAAGAAGAAGCTTGCCGGGAACATAAAAACCGACTGCAAAAGCTTCTATAGATATGTGAAGAGAAAAAGATTAGTGAAGGCAAACGTAGGTCCCTTGCAGTCGGATTCAGGTGAATTTATAATGGGGAACTAAGAAATGGCAGACCAATTGAACAAATACTTCGGTTCTGTCTTCACGAAGGAAGACACAAATAACCTTCTGAAAGTACTAGGAGACCGAGGGTCTAGTGAGAAGGAGGAACGGAAGGATATCCTTATCAGGCGGGAAATTGTGTTTGGGAAATTGATGGGATTGAAGGCCGATACATCCCCGGGGCCTGATAGTCTGCATCCAAGAGTACCTAGAAATAGTGGATGCATTGGTGATCAACTCTGGGTCAGTTCCTATGGAATGGAGGGTAGCTAATGTAACACCACTTTTGAAAAAGGGAGTGAGCGAGAAAGCGGGTAATTATAGACCGGTTAGCCTGACATCGGTGGTGGGGAAAATGTTGAAATCAATTATTAAGGATGAAATAGCAGCGCATTTGGAAAGAGTGATGGGATCGGTCCAAGTCAGCATGGATTTAAGAAAGGGAAATCATGCTTGACAAATCTTCTGGAATTTTTTGAGGATGTAACTAGTAGAGTGGACAAGGGAGAACCAGTGGATGTGGTGTATTTGGACTTTCAAAAGGCTTTTGACAAGGTCCCACATAAGAGATTGGTGTGCAAAATCAAAGCACATGGTATTGGGGGTAATGTACTGACGTGGATAGAGAACTGGTTGGCAGACAGGAAGCAGAGAGTCGGGATAAACGGGTCCTTTTCAGATTGGCAGTCAGTGACTAGTGGAGTGCCGCAGGGCTCAGTGCTGGGACCCCAGCTCTTTACAATATACATCAATGATTTAGATGAAGGAATTGAGTGTAATATCTCCAAGTTTGCATATGACACTAAACTGGGTGGCGGTGTGAGCTGTGAGGGGGATGCTAAGAGGCTGCAGGGTGACTTGGACAGGTTAGGTGAGTGGGCAAATGCATGGCAGATGCAGTATAATGTGGATAAGTGTGAGGTTATCCACTTTGGGGGCAAAAACACGAAGACAGAATATTATCTGAATGGCGGCAGATTAGGAAAAGGGGAGGTGCAACGAGACCTGGGTGTCATGGTTCATCAGTCATTGAAAGTTGGCATACAGGTACAGCAGGCAGTGAAGAAGGCAAATGGTGTGTTGGCCTTCATAGCTAGGGGATTTGAGTATAGGAGCAGGGAGGTCTTACTGCAGTTGTACAGGGCCTTGGTGAGGCCTCATCTGGAATATTATGTTCAGTTTTGGTCTCCTAATCTGAGGAAGGATGTTCTTGCTATTGAGGGAGTGCAGCGAAGGTTCACCAGACTGATTCCCGGGATGGCTGGATTGACATATGAGGAGAGACTGGATCAACTGGGCCTTTATACATTGGAGTTTAGAAGGATGAGAGGGGATCTCATAGAAACATATAAGATTGTGACGGGAAGGGACAGGTTAGATGTGGGTAGAAAGTTTCCGATGTTGGGGACGTCCAGAACCAGGAGGCATAGTCTTAGGATAAGGGGTAGGCCATTTAGGACTGAGATGAGGAGAAATGTCTTCACTCAGAGAGTTGTTAACCTGTGGAATTCCATGCCGCAGAGAGTTGTTGAGGCCAGTTCATTGAATATATTCAAGAGGGAGTTAGATATGGCCCTTACGGCTAAAGGGATCAAGGGGTATGGAGAGAAAGCAGGAAAGGGGTACTGAGGGAATTATCAGCCATGATCTTATTGAATGGTGGTGCAGGCTCGAAGGGCCAAATGGCCTACTCCTGCACCTATTTTCTATGTTTCTATGTCATCTAATCCCCTCTTAATCGGCATGGCTGTTTCAATAGCTGTTTGCCTTTGAAGAGTAATTTTATACTTGTGGTACAAAGCAGAGGTTTAATTCCAGCTGCCCGGATGTGAGCACACCCAGCGGTACCCCCTCCACACCCCTCCCCCACCACCCGTCAAGATTAAATTCCTGTTTTGTGTGCACCTTGTTACTGAGGAAACAGTTTTCAGAGTCGATGGGGAAAGAGCATGGGGGGAGTGGAACCAATTGGAGAACTCTTTGAAAGAGCCGGCACAGGAACGATGGGCCGAATGGCCTCTTTCTCTCTGCCACATCATCCTGTGATAATTGCATGCTCGGGGTGGGGTTGGGGGGGGTGCAGGGTCAAAGGGCAACCGCGTGGAGAGGCCAGGCGCTGAGCGGGTCAGGCTGGATGGACCAGAGGGTCATTTCCTGACTGTCATTGTCCGTACGTAATCTCCAGCAGGACGATGGTCGATCTGCGGGGAGAGGCCTGGACAGTGTGTGGGCCCTGCCTTCCAGCCTGCTGCAACAGCCAATGAGCAGGATCCTGCCAAGGTCACGGGGTTAGCCTCAGCCTTAACTGAGCGATGTCTTGATGCTGGCTGCGGTTACAGCACAGAAGGAGGCCATTTTGGCCCATCGAGCCCCTACCAGCTCTCAGCTGCTCCCATTCCCCCGCCCTTTCCCTGTAGCCCTATAATTTTTTTTTTCTTCAGATACTTATCCAACTCCCTTTTGAATGTTAGGATTGAGTCTGCCTCCACCACCCTCTCAGGCCGTGCATTCCAGATCCTAACCACTCGCTGCGTAAAAAAGCTTTTTCTTGCATCGCTTTTGGTTCTTCTGCCAATCGCCTTAAATCCGTGTCCTCTGGTTCTCCACCCTTCCCCCAATGGGAACAGTTTCTCTCGAGCTACTCTGTCCAGACCCCTCATGATTTTGAACCCCTCGATCAAATCTCCTCTCAACCTTCTCTGCTCCAAGGAGAACAACCCCAGCTTCTCCAGTCTATCCACGTAACTGAAGTCCCTCATCCCTGGAACCATTCTCGTAAACCTTTCCTGCACCCTCTCTAAGGCCTTCCTGAAGTACGGTGCCCAGAATTGGACACAATACTCCATCTTGGATCTCAACCACATGGCGTTTAATGATAACATTTCTCTAATGTGCAAATATGTTCTTTTCCAGGAGAAAGATAAATTGGGCAATCTGGAGAAGCGTTATTTCATGGTGACCGGTGGCAAAACATTTTCCAAAGGCTCTACAGCATTCAAAGAGGTGAAGCGATCTATGTTCTTACGGTTACTAGCTGTTGGATATTGGATAATGACGGCACAATGTGCATTTACAGAGCGCCGTATTAAGTCGCAGCATCTCGAGGTGCTGTCGCACACAACAAATTACTTGTGGGGTGCAGTGACTATTGTTGCATAAGCCGACAGGCCCATTGCAAAGGGGCTGTTTACAGAACTAAACAGGTAGCCTCTTTGGAGCTTGTTATCAAAACTTCCTGCTCACTCCACTGTATCGCACTTTATGCATTTCAATTGAGATCCCTTGTGAGCGATTCCAGTTCACACCCCCCTCCCCACCTCTCCATAGTTCTCCATCAGAAGTTCAAACTTTCACAAGGTGATCTCGGTTTGCCACTGCCTTTGACACACGGCCTCGTGTGGGCAGGAAATTCTGGCCTACAAGCCCCCAATTCCTGACAGCTTTCAGTCTCGAATAGTGTTGGAGCAGCATGTGATATTTACCGTGGATCAGCGATCCACCCCACTCAGCTCTACACCTTCAGGAGACAGTCTAACTCCGACCATAACCTCTGCCTCTTTAAACACTGAACCTCTCTTTCAATCACTGTATAGATGAGGCTGAGGGGGAGACCTTATTGAGATGTATAAAATTATGAGGGGCCTAGATAGAGCGGATAGGACAGACCAGGTTCCTTTAGCAGAGGGGTCAACAACCAGGGGGCATAGATTTAAAGTAATTGGTAGGAGGGTTAGAGGGGATTTGAGGGGAAATGTTTTCACCCAGAGGGTGGTGGGGGTCTGGAATGCCTGAAAGGGAGGTAGAGGCAGAAACCCTCACCATATTTAAAAAGTACTTGGGTGTGCACTTAAAGTGCCGTAAGCTACAGGGCTACGGACCAAGAGCTGGAAAGTGGGATTAGGCTGGGTAGCTCTTTGTCGGCCGGCACGGACACGATGGGCCGAAATGGCCTCCTTCTGTGCTGTAAATTTCTATGATCCTACGTACAGGACTTCGATTGAACGTTGATAAGTACTTAAGGAGAAATGTCCACTCATGTCAGAACATAAGAAAGTGGGAATGTGAAAAGCCAGTGGAACTCACGAGAAAACACTGAGTGAAGGGAACAGTGTATGTTGGAGGCCATTTAGTGAGGATTCTGTGCGGTGACGAGGAATGCGGTGGGATTTATCCCGTTGGAATTAATTTCAGCGGGAGCGAGAGGGAAATCTGCAGCATTTATGCAATGCTCGAACAGCAGACAGCGGGTGACAACGCCAACGTAAATGCGCCAGATTTGTTAATGTCGGGGTCGGGCAGATACGAGGGTGGGCAGCCGCTGGGGGGAGGGGTGTGGGACTGGACTTCGCCAGTAGTACAGGAACGAGTGACAGCAAATCGGACACCCGTTTTACACCGTGCCCACATCAAGTGCAGTGTAACACGGACTGCCGATAGGCTATCGCCTGTTTCCACACCACCAGAGCAGGCTCATTTCAGCCCCAGTGGGTTTTTTTAACTAGACTATCCCAGAAATTACCCAATCTGGCTGGCTTATTTTGGTGTTGCTCCCAAGGCTCGTACCTCCAGAGCTGACGGCACTAAGTGCAACGCATAAGCAGCTTCGTGTAACCAGAACTGCAACTGGTGAGATAATTACAGGGCTGCCCCTTTAAATATCTCTTTCAAAGAGATGCTATTTTTGTAATTAAAGGGACCTGTGTCTTAAGTTCATTCATTCTTGACCTTAGCCTGTGCTGGTAAATACTACACAACGGCTGCAAAAGAAATCTTTATAAATGCTAAAAAGAAAATTATAGAACATTTCATAATTTGAACTATTTCTTCTGGAAATTAATGGGATCGCTCTTTCAAAAAGCCGGCACAGTCACAATGGGCCGAATGGCCTCCTGTAAGATTCTGTGACACCATATTTTTAACAAAAGTCAAACGAGGCTGAAGACAAAATAAATATCTTCGACAAACTCATAAAGGTGTTTAATATCCTCCTGTAATACGGAACATAACGTGTGTATGTGAAGTTCTGCCTACAATAAATGGGATTAGTGACTGCGACACATGGGCACAGAATTTTATCTTTTATTCGTTTATGGGATGTGAACATCGCTGGCAAGGCCGACATTTATTGTCCGTCCCTGATTGCCCCTTGAGAAGGTGGTGGTGAGCCACCTTCTTGAACCGTTGCAGTCCGTGTGTTGCAACTGAGTGTCTCACTGGGCGATGTCAGAGGGCTGTGGGTCTGGAGTCCCATATAGGCCCAGACCGGGGTAAGGACGGCAGATTTCCTTCCCTAAAGGGCATTAGTGAACCCGATGAGTTTTTTACGCCAATCATGGTCACCATTATTGATACTAGCTTTTTATTCCAGATTTATTTAATTGAATTTAAATTTCCCTAGCTCCCGCGGTGGGATTTGAGCTCGGGTCTCTGGATCATTAGTCCAGGCTTCTGGTTTACTAGTCCAGTGTTATTACCAGTATTTCCTCAAATACCAATACTTCCACACCTCCTTCCCTTCATCCACTCCCTCTCCCTCCCTCCATTCCCCTCCCTTCATCCACTCCCTCTCCCTCCCTCCATTCCCCTCCCTCCATCCACTCCCCCTCCCTCCCGCCATCTCCCTCCACCCCCCCTTCCTCCAGCCCTCCCCTCCCTCCCCTCTTCCCCCAATGGCGTGCGGGATGTTGGGTGAGGACTGTGAGGCCTTTCATGGTCGAGCAGCCGACTGGCACTCGCACATGAAGAATGGCGGTGGTACAGGAGGGCAGCCAGCGGGTGTGGACACATAACCCAGCGGGAGTGATCCCCTTCGGGAGAGGAGGGGTGGAGAGGAGTTAACGGTGGAAGTCTGTGTGAAACTAACGGAACGTGAGGTGTCCTGTAGTAGAATATTCTGAGTTATGCTTGGTGCACGCAAGCCATGTTCATTCACTGCAACGCTGCTTCAACCTTTGCCCTTTGAACAGGACGTGCTTCACATCACAGAGCCTAGCGACATGTTAGAGGCGACTAAACCTCGGCTTTGCTTGCCAGGAAAAGCAGCTTCTCTGCCCCCCTCTCCTTCCACCCCGCCGTGCCCCAAGACGCAGGAGGTAACCGCGCTAACAGTTACTGCATGCTATGTGTTTGTTTCGCACAGAGAGCCTGTCGCGTTCGCTCCGGCGTCATTGGAAGACTCGCTGCGTAAAGGACTGGGTAGCGCAGTGCATCGTTCTCTGGGCTCAAGGGCCTGGAATCTCAATCATGGCAGAGCAGCGTTGCCAACTCTAATTGGACAGATTCCTGGAGGTTTCATCACGTGACCTCCCGCCTCCAACTGTCCCCCACAGCCGAATAGCCGTCTCCCCCTCCCTCCAATATTTGTATAACTCACAAAAAGAAAATGTTCAAAACATTTTTTTTTTTTTAAAGCACACTTTTTTTTAACGGAGTGACTGCTGCTAATGAGCCGGAAGCTGCCGGGACAATTTTGCGTTTAAATGTTAAAAACCAATTCAACTTTTAATTTTTATTTTCTTCAGTTCGGCAGCAGGTCACTTTTCTCTGACGCATAAATGAAAGAAAGACTTGCATTTCGATAGCACCTTTCGCAATCACCAGGCGTCCCGAAGCGCTTTACAGCCAATGAAGTACTTTTGGAGTGCAGTCACTGTTGTAATGTGGGAAACGCAGCAGCCAATTTGCGCACAGCAAGCTCCCACAAACAGCAATGTGATAATGACCAGATAATCTGATTTTTTTTGTTATGTTGATTGAGGGATAAATATTGGCCCCAGGACACCGGGGCAACTACGTTCTGATTTACCTCCCATTCCTTCCTGCTCTTCTTAACCTTGGTGATGGTTACTAGTTTGGGGTTTGTTGAACATGAGTTCATCCAAAACTTTGTTGCCCCGTGTCCTAACTCGCACCGAGTCCCGCTCACCCATCACCCCCTGTGCTCGCTGCCCCATGTCCTAACTCGCACCCAGTCCCGCTCACCCATCACCCACTGTGCTCGCTGCCCCGTGTCCTAACTCGCACCGAGTCCCGCTCACCCATCACCCCCTGTGCTCACTGCCCCGTGTCCTAACTCGCACCGAATCCCGCTCACCCATCACCCACTGTGCTCACTGCCCCGTGTCCTAACTCGCACCGAGTCCCGCTCACCCATCACCCCCTGTGCTCGCTGCCCCATGTCCTAACTCGCACCAAGTCCCGCTCACCCATCACCCACTGTGCTCGCTGCCCCGTGTCCTAACTCGCACCGAGTCCCGCTCACCCATCACCCACTGTGCTCGCTGCCCCGTGTCCTAACTCGCACCGAGTCCCGCTCACCCACCACCCCCTGTGCTCGCTGCCCCGTGTCCTAACTCGCACCGAGTCCCGCTCACCCATCACCCCCTGTGCTCACTGCCCCGTGTCCTAACTCGCACCGAGTCCCGCTCACCCATCACCCCCTGTGCTCGCTGCCCCGTGTCCTAACTCGCACCGAGTCCCGCTCACCCATCACCCCCTGTGCTCACTGCCCCGTGTCCTAACTCGCACCGAGTCCCGCTCACCCATCACCCCCTGTGCTCGCTGCCCCGTGTCCTAACTCGCACCGAGTCCCGCTCACCCATCACCCCCTGTGCTCGCTGACCCGTGTCCTAACTCGCACCGAGTCCCGCTCACCCATCACCCCCTGTGCTCGCTGCCCCGTGTCCTAACTCGCACCGAATCCCGCTCACCCATCACCCACTGTGCTCACTGCCCCGTGTCCTAACTCGCCCTGAGTCCCGCTCACCCATCACCCCTGTGCTCGCTGACCCACATTGGCTCCCGGTTAAGCAACGCCTCGATTTCAAATTTCTCGACCTTGTTTTCAAATCCCTCCATGGCCCTCGCCCCTCCCTATCTCTGTACCTCCTCCGGCCTCACAACCCCCCGAGATCTGTGCGCTCCTCCAATTCTGCCCTCCTGAGCATCCCTGATTATAATCGCTCCACCATTGGTGACCGTGCCTTCTGTTGCCTGTGCCCCAAGCTCTGGAACTCCCTCCCTAAACCTCTCCGCCTCTCTACCTCTCTTTCCTCCTTTAAGACACTCCTTAAAACCTACCTCTTTGACTAAGTTTTTGGTCACCTGCCCTACTATCTCCTTCTGTGGCTCGGTGTCAAATGTTGTTTGACAATCGTTCCTATAAATGCAAGTTGTTGTTGTAGTTCCGCGGTTGTTTGAACTCACCTGGCCTGGGTTCTATATTCCAGAGTCTTGTCGCAGTACAGCAGTGACACACTTGAATCGTTCTCCATGATGTAACCATTTCACTGATTTGCAAGTCCTGGATCCATTGTGGCTCGATCATGTTGCTATCAATGGATGGGCAATGGGGGAATGATATTAAGAGGTCTCAATGACATCACTCCCTATTGAACCACATTTTTGTCATTTTAAGACATAGGATTAATTATTGTTGCAATTCTTACATAGAATGTACAGCACAAATACAGGCCATGAGACCACACTGCTCCGTGCCGGCGTTTATGCTCCACACGAGCCTCCTCCCATACATACGAACATAAGAAATCAGAGCAGGAGTCGGCCATTCGGCCCCTCGAGCCTGCTCCACCATTCAATAAGATCATGGCTGATCTGATCTTGGCCTCAACTCCACTTCCCTGCCCGCTCCCCATAACCCTTGACACCCTTATCCTTCAAAAATCTGTCTATCTCCACCTTAAATATATTCAATGACCCAGCCTGCACAGCTCTCTGGGGCAGAGAATTCCAAGGATTCATGACCCTCTGAGAGAATAAATTCCTCCTCATCTCCGTTTTAAATGGATGACCCCTTATTCTGAAACTATTCTGATCCCGAGTTCTGGATTCCCCCACAAGGGGGAAACATCCTCTCTGCATCTATCCTCTCAAGCTCCCGATAACCCCATCATTACACCCTTCTATTCCTTTCTCCCTCATATGCTTATCCAGCTTCCCCTTAAAGACATCCATGCTATTTGCCTCATCATCATCATCATCATAGGCAGTCCCTCGAGTCGAGGATGACTTGCTTCCATGGCAAAAAGTTTACAGGTGTTTCAATGAAGGACCTAATATTCCAGATCCTGAACGAAATCCTGAAGGGTGAAAGATACCTGAGGGTGGATTTTTTTAACGTGGGGTGGCCGTTGCACACCAGCCACCACACGGGCTTGACAGAGCTAGGTCTTGGTCCAGTGGTAAAGATTAACCAGGACGACTGGAGACCAGATCTGCTGCACGGACCTATTGCGCACACATATCGCACAGTGTGGGCTGGGCCCGTTCTGCCCCTGGGCCCTCGCCTCTCCTGGGCCCCGATCACGTCCCTCTACAATCTCTCGCCGCTCCTTCGCCGCTCCTGCTGTACCTGCCCAGGCTCCAATCACCGACCTGGACCTTGGTGACGTCCCTCTTCACTGCTGTTCCTCTCCTGCTCCAGCACGTGCTGCTCCCTGGAGTGGTACACTGCCACACTGCTCCTTCCACTCCCTGGCCTGCTCCGATGGTGCTCTCAGGCCGGGGGTCCGCGCAGACTGCCTCAACCTCTCCCTGTAGTAGCGAGTTCCAGATTCTCACCCCTCGCTGGATAGAAACATAGAAATCTATAGCGCAGGAGGAGGCCATTTTGGCCCATCGAGGCTGCACGGCCCTTGGTCAGCAGCCCTGAAGGATAAAGAAGGTTCTCGTGCACCCCCTATTGGATTCATTAGTGATTATCTTCTATCGATGGCCTCTAGTTCTGGTCTCCCGACAAGGGGAAACAACTTCTCTACAACTACCCTATCGAACCCTTTCATAATTTTAAAGCCCTCGATCTGGTCATCAACAGAGAAAAGAGGCCAGCAGATGCTAGAATCGGGCTTGTTCAGATGTGATCTTATAGAAACATTTAAAATAATGAAAGGGATAGACAAGATAGAGGCAGAGAGGTTGTTTCCACTGGTCGGGGAGACTAGAACTAGGGGGCACAGCCTCAAAATACGGGGCAGCCAATTTAAAACCGAGTTGAGAAGGAATTTCTTCTCCCAGAGGGTTGTGAATCTGTGAAATTCTCTGCCCAAGGAAGCAGTTGAGGCTAGCTCATTGAATGTATTCAAATCACAGATAGATAGATTTTTAACCAATAAGGGAATTAAGGGTTATGGGGAGCGGGCGGGTAAGTGGAGCTGAGTCCACGGCCAGATCAGCCATGATCTTGTTGAATGGCGGAGCAGGCTCGAGGGGCTAGATGGCCTACTCCTGTTCCTAATTCTTATGTTCTTATGTTCTTAATTGTGCCCTCTCCACTCATGAAACTTGTAAGAATCGTTTTTATTTGATAATGCGAAAAAACTTCCTCGAATGCGCGCTCAGGAAATGGTCACCAGATCTTATTCCTGCTTTTTCCCTAATTCTCTTCCTTCCCCTCCCGAAACTGCCCCTCCTGACTCTGCTCAGAAGTGCCGTACCGCAGGCCACCGTTGTCCCTGCCAATTGGCCAGCCTCGCTCTGTCGGCCCAGATGTTGCCCCGCTAATTGAAGAGTGGGGCCGCCACATCCTGACCAGGTGTCTGCACAGCTGCACGTTCCAACAGGGGTCATTGGCTGGGACCCGGACCGCTGACCAATCTCTGTTTTCCTCCTCAGCCCAGGGACTCTCAAGCTATGATCTTGCATTGACACTTCCCACCGCATCTGTCTCTCCTGTTCTGTGCCAGATATTTTTGGCATCGCCAACGAAAGAACAGTTAACCTCTACAATATCTACAGTTCTTTTTCTTTTCCCGATATTTCCTTCTTTGTTTGGTATTTTCTTTTCTTCAGTCATCGACTACTGATGACGACATCAGAGAACTGGGTGATAGGCATTGGACCAGCAGGAGATCCAGTACTGAATCCTGCGGAACCCCACTGGAATAATCCTTCCAGTCATAAAAACATCCATCAATCGTTATCTGGATGGCGGCAGATTAGGAAAAGGGGAGGTGCAACGAGACCTGGATGTCATGGTTCATCAGTCACTGAAAGTGGGCATGCAGGTACAGCAGGCGGTGAAGAAGGCAAATAGTATGTTGGCCTTCATAGCTAGGGGATTTGAGTATAGGAGCAGGGAGGTCTTACTGCAGTTGTACAGGGCCTTGGTGAGGCCTCACCTGGAATATTGTGTTCAGTTTTGGTCTCCTAATCTGAGGAAGGACGTTCTTGCTATTGAGGGAGTGCAGCGAAGGTTCACCAGACTAATTCCCGGGATGGCAGGACTGACATATGAGGAGAGACTGGATCAACTGGGCCTTTATACATTGGAGTTTAGAAGGATGAGAGGGGATCTCATAGAAACGTATAAGATTCTGACGGGACTGGACAAGTTAGATGTGGGTAGATTGTTTCTGATGTTGGGGAAGTCCAGAACCAGGGGACATAGTCTTAGGACAAGAGGTAGGCCATTCAGAACTGAGATGAGGAGAAACTTCTTCACTCAGAGAGTTGTTAACCTGTGGAATTCCCTACCGCAGAGAGTTGTTGATGCCAGTTCATTGGATATATTCAAGAGGGAGTTAGATATGGCCCTTAAGGCTAAGGGGATCAAGGGGTATGGAGAGAAAGCAGGAAAGGGGTACTGAGGGAATGATCAGCCATGATCTTATTGAATGGCGGTGCAGGCTCGAAGGGCCAAATGGCCTACTCCTGCACCTAATTTCTATGTTTCTATGTAGGAGGCCATTCAGCCCCTCGAGCCAGTTCCACCATTCAATGAGATCACGGGTGATCTGTAACTTAACTCCATCTACCCACCTTGCTTCCATATCCTTTAATACCCTTACCCACAACTGTAATGTATTTGCTTCATGGGTTCTTTGCTTAAGAATTCATAGCAACACATTGCTATTAAGAACTAGTTGGTTTATTAGCAAAGGTTTAACAATCACACTACACATTACCAGTTCATGCACCAGGCTCACAACCACCTGCCCCATCGTGGATCCCCCGAACCCAACTGGCTGGGGTTTTATTGAGTTTTGTGAACATCATGTGACTGGCTAAGCCACTCACAATGCAACAGCTCTACAAACCTCTGAGCATGCTCACATGTGCACACGTTACACCAACAAAAATCTATCAGTCAATCTCAGTTTTGATATTCCCAATTGACCCCGGCCTCAACAGCTTTTTTGGGAGGGAGAGAGTTCGAGATTTCCATTACCCTTAGTGTGAAGGAGAGATTCCTGACATCACCCCTTAAAGACCTAGTTCCAATTTAAAAAAAAAACATTAATTAACATTAAAGAACCCTACAGTGTGATGAGGTGGGAACAATCGATAACCAGGAGATGTTCCAACATTGAAAGAAGCTGGCCTGATTTTTTTTTGAACTCTTCAAGTTGAAGGATATTGAGGAATCATTCATGGGGACAGCGCTCTCTGCAAAGACTTTCTAAACAGAAGCTTGGGTAATCTAATTGGAACACATTGTTAGAACCCTGCTCCCTGGTCACAGTTCCATCAAGCAAGGCTTTGCTGGGAGCAAAGTTGCATTTCAGTTTCTATTTCAGGCAACCAGTGTCAACATCAAACATTCCCAGAGCGGGTACAGCACGGGGTTAGATACAGAGTAAAGCTCCCTCTACACTGTCCCATCAAACACTCCCAGGGCAGGTACAGCACAGGTTAGATACAGAGTAAAGCTCCCTCTACACTGTCCCATCAAACACTCCCAGGGCAGGTACAGCATGGGGTTAGATACAGAGTAAAGCTCCCTCTACACTTCCCCATCAAACACAGCACCTCCAACAGTGCAGCGCTCCCTCAGCACTGCACTGGGAGTGTCAGCCTAGGTTACATAGAAACATAGACATAGAAACATAGAAAATAGGTGCAGGAGTAGGCCATTCGGCCCTTCTAGCCTGCACCGCCATTCAATGAGTTCATGGCTGAACATGCAACTTCAGTACCCCATTCCTGCTTTCTCACCATACCCCTTGATCCCCCCCCCCAGTAGTAAGCACTTCATCTAACTCCTTTTTGAATATATTTAGTGAATTGGCCTCAACAACTTTCTGTGGTAGAGAATTCCACAGGTTCACCACTCTGGGTGAAGAAGTTTCTCCTCATCTCGGTCCTAAATGGCTTACCCCTTATCCTTAGACTGTGTCCCCTGGTTCTGGACTTCCCCAACATTGGGAACATTCTTCCTGCATCTAACCTGTCTAAACCCGTCAGAATTTTAAACGTTTCTATGAGGTCCCCTCTCATTCTTCTGAACTCCAGTGAATACAAGCCCAGTTGATCCAGTCTTTCTTGATATGTCAGTCCCGCCATCCTGGGAGTCAGTCTGGTGAACCTTCGCTGCACTCCCTCAATAGCAAGAATGTCCTTCCTCAGGTTAGGAGACCAAAACTGTACACAATACTCCAGGTGTGGCCTCACCAAGGCCCTGTACAACTGTAGCAATACCTCCCTGCCCCTGTACTCAAATCCCCTCGCTATGAAGGCCAATATGCCATTTGCTTTCTTAACCGCCTGCTGTACCTGCATGCCAACCTTCAATGACTGATGTACCACGACACCCAGGTCTCGTTGCACCTCCCCTTTTCCTAATCTGTCACCATTCAGATAATAGCCTGTCTCTCTGTTTTTACCACCAAAGTGGATAACCTCACATTTATCCACATTATACTTCATCTGCCATGCATTTGCCCACTCACCTAACCTATCCAAGTCGCTCTGCAGCCTCATAGCATCCTCCTCGTAGCTCACACTGCCACCCAACTTAGTGTCATCCGCAAATTTGGAGATACTACATTTAATCCCCTCGTCTAAATCATTAATGTACAATGTAAACAGCTGGGGCCCCAGCACAGAACCTTGCGGTACCCCACTAGTCACTGCCTGCCATTCTGAAAAGTCCCCATTTACTCCTACTCGTTGCTTCCTGTCTGCCAACCAGTTCTCAATCCATGTCAGCACACTATCCCCAATCCCATGTGCTTTAACTTTGCACATTAATCTCTTGTGTGGGACCTTGTCGAAAGCCTTCTGAAAGTCCAAATATACCACATCAACTGGTTCTCCCTTGTCCACTCTACTGGAAACATCCTCAAAAAATTCCAGAAGATTTGTCAAGCATGATTTCCCTTTCACAAATCCATGCTGACTTGGACCTATCATGTCACCTCTTTCCAAATGCACTGCTATGACATCCTTAATAATTGATTCCATCATTTTACCCACTACCGATGTCAGGCTGACCGGTCTATAATTCCGTTTTCTCTCTCCCTCCTTTTTTAAAAAGTGGGGTTACATTGGCTACCCTCCACTCCATAGGAACTGATCCAGAGTCAATGGAATGTTGGAAAATGACTGTCAATGCATCCGCTATTTCCAAGGCCACCTCCTCAAGTACTCTGGGATGCAGTCCATCATGCCCTGGGGATTTATCGGCCTTCAATCCCATCAATTTCCCCAACACAATTTCCTGACTAATAAGGATTTCCCTCAGTTCCCCCTCCTTACTAGACCCTCTGACCCCTTTTATATCCGGAAGGTTGTTTGTGTCCTCCTTAGTGAATACCGAACCAAAGTACTTGTTCAATTGGTCCGCCATTTCTTTGTTCCCCGTTATGACTTCCCCTGATTCTGACTGCAGGGGACCTACGTTTGTCTTTACTAACCTTTTTCTCTTTACATATCTATAGAAACTTTTGCAATCCGTCTTAATGTTCCCTGCAAGCTTCTTCTCGTACTCCATTTTCCCTGCCCTAATCAAACCCTTTGTCCTCCTCTGCTGAGTTCTAAATTTCTCCCAGTCCCCGGGTTCGCTGCTATTTCTGGCCAATTTGTATGCCACTTCCTTGGCTTTAATACTATCCCTGATTTCCCTTGATAGCCACGGTTGAGCCACCTTCCCTTTTTTATTTTTAACGCCAGACAGGAATGTACAATTGTTGTAGTTCATCCATGCGGTCTCTAAATGTCTGCCATTGCCCATAAGAACATAAGAACATAAGAACATAAGAATTAGGAACAGGAGTAGGCCATCTAGCCCCTCGAACCTGCTCCGCCATTCAACAAGATCATGGCTGATCTGGCCGTGGACTTAGCTCCACTTACCCGCCCGCTCCCCGTAACCCTTAATTCCCTTATTGGTTAAAAATCTATCTATCTGTGATTTGAATACATTCAATGAGCTAGCCTCAACTGCTTCCTTGGGCAGAGAATTCCACAGATTCACAACCCTCTGGGACAAGAAATTCCTTCTCAACTCGGTTTTAAATTGGCTCCCCCGTATTTTGAGCCTGTGCCCCCTAGTTCTAGTCTCCCTGACCAGTGGAAACAACCTCTCTGCCTCTATCTTGTCTATCCCTTTCATGATTTTAAATGTTTCTATAAGATCACCCCTCATCCTTCTGAACTCCAACGAGTGAAGACTCAGTCTACTCAATCTATCATCATAAGGTAACCCCCTCATCTCCGGAATCAGCCGAGTGAATCGTCTCTGTACCCCCTCCAAAGCCAGTATATCCTTCCTTAAGTAAGGTGACCAAAACTGCACGCAGTACTCCAGGTGCGGCCTCACCAATACCCTGTACTTGTGCTCAAGTCCCTGGAGTGGGACATGAATTCAGAACCCTCGGACCCAGAGGCGAGAGAATACTGCCCACTGAGCCACAGCTGACATCTAAACCATAATGTAAAACAATGATACCTTTTGGCCTCGTGTCCTTTATACCAAGTCTTAACAAGGACTTTGAATTCAAAAGAGTTGGCGTCAACATACATATATATATATTATATATAGAGAGAAAGAGAGAGAGCTTGCTTGTGTTGTATGTGGTCCGCAGCTGCTCAGTAAATGCAGGGAATTCATTCTGATGGAATGGGTGGGAGCTCGAACAAGGAAATCAACATTGCTCTCACACTATGATTTTTGGAAAATTGCATTCATTATAGAACTGACTAGTAATTGCATCGCTATTTTAGGGATTAATTGGAAGTGGCAGTGGACAAGGAAAAAAAAAAACACTCTCATTGGCAGCTGTGTTGAGAGCCAGGGCTGAGCCATTGTCCAAAAAAAAAGGACATTTTTATTAACTGTTACACAGGAACAGGAGGAGGCCGTTCAGCCCCCTCGAGCCTGTTACATTAGGAAAAGAAAGAAAGACTTAGATTTATAGCGCCTTTCACGACCACCGGACGCTTCAAAGCGCTTTGCAGCCAATGAAGTACTTTTGAACTGTAGTCACTGTTGTAATGTAACAGGAGGAGGCCGTTCAGCCCCTCGAGCCTGTTACACAGGAACAGGAGGAGGCCATTCAGCCCCTCGAGCCTGTTACACAGGAACAGGAGGAGGCCATTCAGCCCCTCGAGCCTGTTACACAGGAACAGGAGGAGGCCATTCAGCCCCTCCAGCCTGTTACACAGGAACAGGAGGAGGCCGTTCAGCCCCTCCAGCCTGTTCCGTCACTCTTAGATCACGGCTGATCTGTACCTCAACTCCATTTTCCTGCCGTTGCTCCGTATCCCTTGATACCTTTTCCCAACAAAGATGCATTGATCTTGGTCTTGAACGCTCCAAGTGGCCCAGCCTGGTAAAGCAATATCTAGAAGTGAATTAGGCACAAGCTCTGTAAACTGCATTTCTAACCTAATTAGCAATTTAAATAAAAAATCTATTTTCTCTCCTGATGTCACTGACTTTGCCTGAGGTGCCCATGGTTACCACATGACCATTCTTCACCTGCAAGCCTGATCAGGGATTACACTGGCTATTCCACTGTGGAGGGCATCACAGCCAAGACAGATCCCGTCTTCACCCAGTAGGTGGCAGCACTGGGCTGCTGAGAAGATGTTTCCCCTCGTGGGGGAATATAGAACTAGAGGGGTATCGTTTCAGAATAAGGGGTTGCCCATTTAAAACGGAGATGAGGAGGAATTTCTTCTCTCAGAGGGTCGTGAATCTGTGGAATTCTCTGCCCCAGAGAGCTGTGGAGGCTGGGTCATTGAATATATTTAAGGTGGAGATAGACAGATTTTTGAACTACAGGAGGGTCAAGGGTTATGGGGAGCGGGCAGGGAAATGGAGTTGAGGCGAAGATCAGATCAGCCATGATCTTATTGAATGGGAGAGCAGGTTCGAGGGGCCGTATGGCCGACTCCTGCTCCTATTTCTTATGTTATTATATAATCAGGAGTGGGGACTTTTCCTTGGGGAGTTCCAGACTCACGTGAAGCATGCTCACTTAGGAAAGGTAGTGCCTCGATTTAAAAATCCTCATCCTTGTGTTCAAATCCCCCGAGATCTCTGCGCTCCTCCAATTCTGGCCTCTTGAGCATCCCCTGATTTCCATCGCTCCACCATCGGTGGCCGTGCCTTCAGCTGCCTGGGCCCCAAGCTCTGGAATTCCGTCCCTAAACCTCTCTGCCTCTCTCTCCTCCTTTGAGACCATCCTTAAAACCGACCTCTTTGACCCAGCTTTTGGTCCCCTGTCCTAATATCTCCTTATGTGGCTCGGTGCCACACTCAGTGCGATGATGCTTCTGTGAAGTGCCTTTGGACGTTTTACTATGCTGTATAAATGCAAGATGGGCGGCTGGCGACCATGAAATCATCACCAGATGGATTTGTCGTCACTTGACTATTCAGGGGCAGAAAATCGAGCCCCGTGCGCCAGTGTGAGTTAGTGCCTTCAGGAAAGAAGTTAAACTTCCAAGGAAAAAATAATTATCCCACTGTATCAATCTTCCTAAATGGGGAATGTTTAATTGCTTTCCAATCTAAAAGGGAGTCATTTCAAATTGGACAATCTCAGCCCCAATCATGAATTATTAACATGTCTGCTTAATCTTCTCGCCTGAAAATGATTGAGATTTCCTGCCCTTGTATTGTGTTGTACATTTGCAAGCAGTAAACCCTTGTCATAATATTTTGTTTTCTCTGTCTCTTTATACCTTTATGTTGCTCTCGTTTTAGGAGTATATGAAGCTGGCTGACGTTGTTAAGTTCTACAGTGACATATACAGTGCAGGCCCTGATGCTGCCCCCTCTGTTTCTGCACTGCGTTCTCTGCCACTCACTGTACCTCCATCAGCACATGAGGTACATGCTAGCCAGCATGCTTTGTTATTACTGTCCATATTGCAAGTTGGCTCCCACCCTCCATGTCTTAACAGCACCCTCGTTCATCAAACGATTCGAGATACAGCGGCCACCTTTTGGTTCATAATCCTTGATGCCAATCATGTTACGATGACCTCGCCATTGTTAGGCCTCGCCCGACATCCATGGAAGGGTGGTCATTACAATTGAGCACCATAGGAAGGATCCGTATTGGATCCGCGTCATAGAATTAAGGATTGGTGTAACAGCCATGCAATTAATAAATATACTATTGCATCACATTTACAGTGCAGTGTTAAAGAGTAAAGACACAACCAATGGGGAGCCTAGAACCAGGGGTCACAGTCTCAGGATAAGGGGTCGGCCATTTAGGACCGAGATGAGGAGAAATTTCTTCACCTAGAGGGTGGTGAATCTGTGGAATTCTCTACCCCAGAGAGCTGTGGAGGCTCAATCGTTGAGTATATTCAAGACAGATCGCTAGATTTTTGGACACTTAAGGGAATCAAGGGATATGGAGATCGAGCAGGAAAGTGGAGTTGAGGTCAAAGATCAGCCATGAGCTTATTGAATGGCGGAGCAGGCTCGGAGGGCCGAATGGCCGACTCCTGCTCCTATTTCTTATGTTCTTATTAGAGGGTAAAGGCACGCCCAGCGTGGTATTAGGTCTGCAGCCTAGAAAGGAGCTAAGCCCAACGCCCAATCTGCACTGAGTTAGCCAATCCCAGTTCGGCCGACCATTGGTTGATCAGAATTGGTCCGAGTCCCCTTGGGCTGTGACGGAGACAAATGCGTCAGATTTCCTGCTCCTGAGCAGTTTCCACGGACTCCCGCTGTAACGTGCCCAGGTGATGGGCAAGTTGGGTTTGAAAAAGCTTCATATCCCTTTGGATGCCCTCCATGGTTGGGATGGTCAGCTGTCACTCAGTGTCTCGACTCGCTCATCGAAAATAGACACTCGGCGGAGGGCGGAGCGGGTGGGGGGAGGACGGGGGTGGAGGTACTCGAGGATGCACAGAACCCATGCAACAGCAGCCAAGCAAGAGTTGGAGCCTTTGGGGGAGGAGGAGAAAATTGGGGAAAGAAATTACTCTCGAAAGGATCCACACTGGACACTTTATCAACCAACGCAATATAAATTGGCGACTCCTTCAATAGCAGTGCTCTGCCAATAGCTGTCTTGGGGGTACAATTAGTAAATTAGACAATCCACATATTTACAGAGCATGCACGAGATAACTAGGGGTATCTGAAGCACCATTGGTACATCATTAATGCACTAACAATTACTCTATCTTTTTCAATTATTTCATCAATATCTTGAAAATTGGACACAGGAATCTCATTCCTAGTCTTCAATCCTGGATCGAACAGAACATGTATCCAATCATCTGATTATTGGCAAAAAAAGCTAGGAGGGAGATGAGTCATAGAATGGTCATAAGAACATAAGAATTAGGAGCAGGAGTCGGCCATTCGGCCCCTTGAGCCTGCTCCTCCATTCAATGAGATCATGGCTGATCTTCGACCTCAACTCCACTTTCCCGCCCAATCCCCATATCCCTTGATTCCCTTAAGTGTCCAAAAATCTACTGGTACAGCACGGAAGAGGCCACTTGGCCCGTCGAGCATGTGCCGGAAGAGAAATGTTTTTTTACCCAGCGAGTTATTGCACTCTGGAATACACCTTCTGAAAGGGAAGCAGATTGAATAGGAATTTTCAAAAGGGAACTGTATAAATACTTGAAGAGGAAAGATTTGCAGGGCTATGGGGAAAGAGCAGGGAGAGTGGGACTAATCGGATCGCTCTTTCAGAGAACCGGCACAGGCACGATGGGCCGAATGGTTTCCTCCTGTTGTAGAAATCATAGAAATTTACGCCATTTGGCCCGTCGTGTCTGTGCTGGCTGTAAAAGAGCTATCCAGCCTAATCCCACATTCCAGCTCTTGGTCCGTAACCCTGTAGGTTACGGCACTTCAAGTTCACATCCAAGTACATTTTAAATGTGATGAGGGTTTCTGCCTCTACCACCCTTTCAGGCAGTGAGTTCCAGACCCCCACCACCCTCTGGGTGTAAACAGTTCCCCTCAAATTCCCTCTAAACCTTCCACCAATGTCTTTAAATCCATGTACCCCCCACCCCCCACCCCCCCCCCCCCCCCCCCCGGCTCTATGGCTCTTCCGAAGTTCGAGTTGAGGTGGATTTGTGGGGCAGAGAGAGGAATTTCGAGCTGCGTCTGATGTGTGTTGTACCTGACCCGGGAGCACTTGCCTCTGACACTGAGTGAGCAAAGTTCCCGGCAGTGGCATCCCCTCACCTCAACGACCACCACCGAGTTTAGAAGAATATCTGAGCAGGCCAATATAACCTGGCTCTGTCTCTACAAACACAGAGCAGTCCTGCGCAGTTCACTTTGTGTACTTGGCCACATTTGGAAAAGTAAATGAAAATTCTCTGTTGACAGATTAAGGTTTGGTGGGATCAGGTGGGGAGAGTCAGAATGCAGCTATGCAAATAATTGTTTAGACCTTTTGGCAACCTCATCTTGTTTACTGACCAATAAGAAGCATCAACGGATTTAATTTCTCGCCACGACTCCTCAGTAGCGTCTGTCCACCATGGAGCATCATTCCCTTATCTTTATTCTGATATTGATTGGGGGCCCCATTGTGGAGTGTCACGAAGCGTTGAGATACGGATTGTCCTTGTTGGGTGCTGCCACCATTTCAGCCTTGTTGTGATGTGGAGGTCGCTGCACCAGAGGACAGTTGCGAGCGAGTCACCCATGTCTCTTAGGACCTGGTCTTACACAGAACGTGCAGCACAGACATAGGCCGTTTGGCCCCACTGCTCGTGCTGGTGTTTCTGCTCCACACCAGCCTCCTTCCACCCCTCTTCATCTCACCCTAACTGTATAAGCCTCCATTCCTTTCTCCCTTATGTACTTATCTAGATTCCGCTTAAATGCATCGATACTATTCCCAACCCCTCCCTGTGGCAGCGAGTTCCACATTCTCGCCACTCTCTGGGTAAAGAAGTTTCTCCTAAGTTCCTTATTGGGTTTGTTCGTGATGCTCTTATATTGCTGGCCCCCAGCTTAGGTCTGTCCCCACAGGAGGAAACATCCTCTCTAGGTCGTGACTGCTTCCTACAAGCTGCATGTCCCGTGTTATCCCCAAAGGCCTGGGGAAGGGCCACCCACCCACCCAGACCGTTCAGGAAGCGGGTGCAGGGTCTGGGATAAGCTAAAGAATGAATGAGAACAGTAATATTTGGAATGGACCAACTTGGACCTAACCTTTCCTCGAACTAAGACTGAACGTTTCTCAACACATTGTAGGTTCTCCAAGCTCGGGTGGGTTTTGCGGGAGTTTCCCGCCTGTGAGGAGCAGTTGAGTTATGCTCTTCCCAAGCCGCATGTTGTGGACATTTTGCATGTTGCGTGGTGTGGATTTCTCACTTATCCCGGTGCATGTGCAGACACATGGATGGTTTTTTTTATAACTTGTACTCCCAACACTATCCAACCAATGTGCAACAGTTTCCCTTTCCCAAACTTCTGTAGGAATATACAAAGAGCTCAGTAGAATCCAATCACCACTTGGATACTCTGCTAACGTCCGAGATAATCTGCTAAGATTCAATCTGATCTTCTTGAACCAATTTCTTTTTTCCTTTGCGAACAGTTCCGTGCTCCGCTCCCAAGCTGCTCCCAGTGATCTTTCTACGACATGCCTGCGGAGTTAGAGTGGCTTTGGCCCATGAAGCCAGTTGGAACGGCACAGCCCTGTTGGGCAACCAAAAACCACCCAACACTGTTGCCAATTCTTTGAACTCTTTTCCAAGCCAAGTTTACATTGACGCAGTGAGGGCACTGGTCATATGGCACCAGTTGTGACTACCACAGGTCTCCTTGCATTTTAGATTTGAGAAATAAGTGTCAATCCCACAAAGTGTAGGGAGCAACTCCTCAAGATTAGAATTGGGGCTGCTCCAGAACCTGGAACCTCAATGCCCGGCTGCTACCTGCAAGTGTTGCCTGTTGAAAGTTCCCCGCTTGTTCACGAGTGGCAGGATGTTGATGGTGACCACTGTCACGGTAGCTTTGAGTCTTGAATCACGGTCATGTGACTTTAATGGTTGTAGTTGGCCCACATGGGCTGCCCATCTCGCGTTATGGAGGGAGGGAAAACAGCCAGGGGTCGTTCCCTATGAATATAGGAACAGTAGGAGGCCATTCAGTTCCTCGAGCCTGTTCTGCCATTCAATTAGATCTTGGCTGATCTGTATCTTAACTCCATCTAACCCCCTTGGTTTTGCAACTCTTAATATCCTTGCCCAACAAAAATCTATTAATCTTAGTTTTGACATTTTCAATTGACCCCGAGCTTCAACAGCTTTTTTGGGGGGGAAAGTTCCAGATTCCCACTGCCCTTTGTGTGAAGAAGTGCTGTCTGACATCACCCCTGAACGGCTGACTCTAATTTTAAGGTTATACCCCGTCATTCTCGTTGTGGGCAGATGTCCTGCCACAATATTCTGTGAAACTCCATCCTCTTTCTCGCTCGCCAACGCAAGATAAGCATCCCAAGTTATTCCTTTGATGGTAGATTGTGTGGGGGTTCCAAACCTTTGTTACCGACGGATTACAATCATAGAATCATAGAAATTTACTGCACAGAAGGAGGCCATTTCGGCCCATCGTGTCCACGCCGGCACTTCAAGTGCATATCCAGGTACTTTTTAAATGTGGTGAGGGTTTCTGCCTCTACCACCCTTTCAGGCAGTGAGTTCCAGACCCCCACCACCCTCTGGGTGAAACAAATTCCCCTCAAATCCCCTCTAAACCTCCTACCAATTACTTTAAATCTATGGCCCCTGGTTGTTGATTCCTCTGCCCAGGGAAACAGGTCCGTCCTATCCACTCTATCCAGGCCCCTCATAATTTTATACACCTCAATGAGGTCTCCCCTCAGCCTCCTCTGATCCAAAGAAAACAACCCCAGTTTTTCCAATCTTTCCTCATAGCTAAAATTCTCCAGTCCTGGCAACATCCTCGTAAATCTCCTCTGTACCCTCTCTCGTGCAATCACATCTTTCCTGTGATGTGGTGACCAGAACTGCACGCAGTACTCCAGCTGTTAGGCAGGACGACTGTTTCCCGACCCTTGCCCTTACCCACTTCCCTTACCCACTTTGACTGGCTGCTATGAAATGCCCTGGCACTGACTCTTCAACCCGACCTTGCCCTGCTCGTCTCACTCCAGTTCCTTCCCGCCTTGCATGACTCTGTTTGGCAACTAGTGGAGACTCAAATCTGCGGCAATATGTGACGCTGTCAGCAAGGACAGTTTTACGCATGTGAAAAGCTATATATTTACTGTTCCGTTTCTGCATCTCCTGTGCATTAGAAGTGTTTCTGGTGCAGGATATAGTGGACGTCATTCCAAACTGTTTAGAATTGCAAGATAATTTTCTAACTGGTTTCAGTCAAGTTGGGGAATTTTGTAAAAAAAAAGGCATCTTGTTTGTATTTTTCTCTCATTTTTAATTTAGCATGGAAACTTATTAACACTGGGAATCTGTTTCGTCAAACTGTTATTTAATTTCCATTTGATTAACACGTTATTTCTTGTCGCCCAATGCTCTCTGCTTCCTTTGCTGCTGTCCCCAGGAGTACGTGACCCTAAGTCAGCTCAAGGAGTTGTACGACAATTCTGCTCCAGGCCCATTCCACACTAACCCAGCCGCCTCCTCTCTGACTCTGCCTGCTGACAGCTCCTTGCCCTCGCCGCCTTCTTCCTCCACGCTATTCACAGCCGAGGTTGGTATCCGCTCTCTCAACGCTAACTTTCTCTACTTTTCCTCAGAGTAGGGGTTCCTAGCAGGTCGGCAACTCGAAGCAAAAGCGCCCCTTCCCCACGGCCCTATCAACATGATTTCAGTCACAAGGACCCACCTCGCATTGTTACATCGAGTCTACGGCACAGAAACAGGCCATTCGGCCCAACTGCCGGGGTTTATGCTCCACACCAGCCCCCTCCCACCCCTCTCCATCTCACCCCATCCCCATATCCCTCTATTCCTTTCTCCCTCATGTGTTTATCCAGCCTCCCCTTTAAATGCATCGATACTATTCGCCTCAACCCCTCCCTGTGGCAGCGAGTTCCACATTCTCACTGCTCTCTGGGTAAAGAAGTTCCTCCTGAATTCCCCATTGGATTTATTAGTGACTGTCTTATATCGATGGCCCCTAGTTGTGGTCGCCCCATAAAGACCCTGGAAACACAGAAACATAGAAAATAGGTGCAGGAGTAGGCCATTCGGCCCTTCTAGCCTGCACTGCCATTCAATGAGTTCATGGCTGAACATTCAACTTCAGTACCCCATTCCTGCTTTCTCGCCATACCCCTTGATCCCCCGAGTAGTAAGGACTACATCTAACTCCTTTTTGAATATATTTAGTGAATTGGCCTCAACACCTTTCTGTGGTAGAGAATTCCACAGGTTCACCACTCTCTGGGTGAAGAGGTTTCTCCTCATCTCGGTCCTAAATGGCTTCCCCCTCTATCGGGCCATCCCCTCGGTCTGCTCTTTTGTAGATAAGGCTGCTCAATCTTTCCGGGTAAGTATAACCTTTCTGTTCTGGTATCGTCCTCTCCCAACTGTGGGAATCAGGCGCCCACTGGAAATTCTCCTCAACTTCAACGACAAATTGGATTGATGTTGTGCTCCTCGTGTGAAGGAACATCTCGGAGCAAAAACTGAGCAAAGAAACGGAGGGAGGGAGGCCGAAGGCAAAGTTCAAACAGAAGGGTTTGCGGGAGGCTTCTGAAGGTCGTTGGGTTGCCAACCCTCCAGGATTGTCCTGAAGTCTCCAGGAATTAAAGACTAATCTTTCAGGACCCTGCCGCGAGCAAAACCCAGGAGATAGATGGTAGGCATTAAGGAGTAAAATGTATTTCTTTTCATTTTTTGATTACCAGTTGTATTGGAGGCGGGTGTGACTAGCAGTCAAGAATCAACCAATCAAGGTAGCGAAGAGTTCGCTCGATTTCCAATTGGCCCGGGAAAATGATGCTCCGCGAGGAGTGACCAATGGCAGAGGAGTGTATTCCAGGAGGTCCCGCCACATGAACTCCCTGCTCCGACTGCCCCATGGGGCAATCGAAGTAGGGAGTTCATGTGACGGGACCTCCTGGAACACAGCTAACCAGAGTTGCCAACCCTCGAAGACAGGAGATGGGTGGGAATTCCAGAGGGCGGGGCACAGTCACTGAAAGGTTAGCCTCTGGCGGTAGAGCGGAGTGAGCAGGAAACCAGCAGTGGGAGGGAGCCTGAGGGGGACATATCTGGACAACATCACCCATATTGGGCAAATTTAACGACAAGCACCTTGAAGTCAATTCCCTAACTCCCCTAATTTCTTCATATTTTGTAGGGGTTTTTTTTAACCCCCCTCCCCCAGTGGATAAATGCCTTGCCCAGCAGCGCCACCTCTGACAGGATTGTGTAATTACCGTGTGACAAGTTGACATAGGCATAGGATAAATGTGGAGGGAGGAATGGCTAATGGAACGTGTGTGGTCATAGATGCTTATCACAGTGGATGGATATATCAGCTTATAAATTACACTTTGTTATTTTTCTGCCAACATTTGATGTGTTGCCTGAAGCTCCTTCGTTTATGAATTTAATTAAGACATTAAAATAACAGAGTAACTCCTGCTAACGAACCGGAAGCTACCGGAAGGTCACAGCAGACGGAGCTCTGTGTAAATGCCAACTCTTATTTGCTTTGGGCGATCAAAATCCACTTATTTTTGTTATATTCTCCATCCTTATGGTTACGATTTGTCGTTCTGTGGAAACTCCGATTTGAGAATAAACACAGGCCAGAAATACAGAGACCCAAATATTAAACCACTCCCATTGGATTGGCTCGATAAACATCTTCGTTATTTAAAGGTGTCCTTTATCCCTCGTTGAAAATAATTTTATTGTAAAGAAATGCAAATAGAATTAAACATGCCCAACATTTTCCCCTTAGCTATCCAGGCTCAACTTTATCTCAAGTTTTATATGTTTCTCTGTTTCCTATTATCTAAGCAGGGCCCTTGCCAACTTTGCCGTCTTTGAAAAGAAAGACTGGAACTGCACATGCGCAACAACTTCCGGTGCGTTGTGTCCGTGTCCCGAAAATAAACGGGCCAGCGTCTCCAGTGCACAGTGAACACAATCATTTCATACAGAATCGTTAAGCGAGAGTACACTGATATGGCAGAGCAATAAGGGCACAGTCAGCGATGTCCCAATGCTGGTGGAGGGAGTCTGGTGGAAGGGTGTACAGATTGAACCTCCCTGATCCAGAACTCCATGATCCAGAACTCCCTGATCCAGAACCACCCCTCGTCCGGAACCATTCTCGGCCACCTGGTGGCGCGTGCGCAGAACTCCGCCATGAACAAATTGAAGTCCTTCCGCGCTGCCGACTCCCGCAATCGCTGGCCTGACCCCGCGATCCACCGCTCCCCGCCACGATCTCTCTGCCGCACTCCCAGCCCCAAGCCAACAGCCCCGATATTCCTAAGCTCAGTACCTGTACCATCCAATTTAGCGTGACCTCCCCTCGTCTGGAAAAATCCCTTATCTGGCACAGGCCAGGTCCCGAGGATTCCGGATAAGGGAGATTCAACCTGTACTTGTCTTGGAGGCAGTACAACGGAGGTTCCAGGGATGAGAGGACTGTCTTATGATGAGAGATTGTGTAGAATGGGCCGATACTCTCTGGCGTTTAGAAGAATGAGAGATGATCTCATTGAAACATACAAGATTCTGAAGGGGATTGACAGGGTAGATGCAGGGAGGATGTTTCCCCGGGGCTGGAGTGTCTAGAACCAGGGGGCACAGTCACAGGATAAAGGGGTCGGCCATTTAAGACAGATATGAGGAAGAATTTCTTCACTCAGAGGGTGGTGAATCTTTGGAATTCTCTACCCCAGAGGGCTGTGGATGCTAAGTCTCTGAATATATTCAAGGCTGAGATCGATAGGTTATTGTAGTCTAGGTGGAATCAACGTATATGGAGATCGGGCGGGAAAGGAGTTGAGGTCGATGATCAGCCGTGATCTTATTGAACGGTGGGGCAGGCTCGAGGGGCCGAATGGCCTACTCCTGCTCCTATTTCTTATAGCGCAGATAGCTCCCTGAAATTTCTCGGGCTCGCGTTCCCATCTTGCATACATGTGTAGCAGTGCAGTAATCCTGAATTCACCGATAGTGACTCGAGCAACCACACAGTGGGCCTGAAAGGAATATGACAGGGTAAGGAACAGAATATGGTTTAATTTATTCATGGGATGTGCGTGTTGCTGGCAAGGCCGGCATTTATTGTCCATCCCTAATTGCCCCGTGAGAAGGTGGTGGTGAACCGCTGCAGTCCGTGTGGTGAAGGTGCTCCCACAGTGCTGTTAGGGAGGGAGTTCCAGGAGTTTGACCCAGCGACGATGAAGGAACGGCCGATATATTTCCAAGTCGGGATGGTGTGTGACTTGGAGGGGAACGTGGAGGTGGTGGTGTTCCCATGCGCCTGCTGCCTTTGTCCTTCGTGGTAGAGGTCACGGGTTTGGGAGGTGAAGCAGACATAAATGTATTCATTACTCATGAGCAAGTGAGTTTAGTCAGCTCTGTTGAAACAGCAAAGTTTCTGATGTTAAAATTAGATTTGTACAGTTCTCCAGTAACGCTGGGCAGTGCGACCTATAGGCCAAACTGAATATTACCATAATTCCCTGTATATATGTTGCACTTATGTTGTGTCGACAATAACAGGCACTGCTGCCTATATCTTAACCTGTACCAAGTTCTGCTCATCCATCGCCCCTGTTCTCACTGGCCTGCCAGTTTAAAAACTCTCCCCCTCGTGTTTAAATCCCTCCTGGTCTCGTCCCTTCCTATCTGTGTAACCTCGTACCGCTCCCGCCCCTCCATGGAACTTTACAGCCCACTGCCTCTCTGCATTTTCCCTCCTTTCAACCATCTAGAATTTCCTCCTCGAACTTTTCCCCCTCTCCTCCTTTAAGACCCCACTTTAAAACTTACCTCTTTGACCCAGCTGGTCCTTCTAATGCCTGCTTCTCTGCCTCAGTATCCACTTACTTCTGATTATGTCTCCGAGAAGCACTTTGGGAGATTTCTCTAAAACATAAGGAACAGGAGCAGGAGTCGGCCATTCGGCCCCTTGAGCCTGCTCTGCGATTCAACAAGATCATGGCTGATCTTCGACCTCAACTCCACCTTCCCACCCGATCCCCATATCCCTCGAGTCCCTTCGTTCCCAAAAATCTATCGACCTCTTGAATATAGAAACATAGAAACATAGAAAATAGGTGCAGGAGTAGGCCATTCGGCCCTTCTAGCCTGCACCGCCATTCAATGAGTTCATGGCTGAACATTCAACTTCAGTACCCCATTCCTGCTTTCTCGCCATACCCCTTGATCCCCCTAGTAGTAAGGACCTCATCTAACTCCTTTTTGAATATATTTAGTGAATTGGCCTCAACAACTTTCTGTGGTAGAGAATTCCACAGGTTCACCACTCTCTGGTTGAGGTGGAAGATCAGCCATGATCTTATTGAATGGCGGAGCAGGCTCGAGGGGCCGAATGGCCTGCTCCTGCTCCTAATTTTTATGTTCTTATGTTTGACCCGGAGTCTCCAGGGATTGAAACATAGAAACATAGAAAATAGGTGCAGGAGTAGGCCGTTCAGCCCTTCGAGCCTACACCACCATTCAATAAGATCATGGCTGATCATTCCCTCAGTACCCCTTTCCTGCTTTCTCTCCATATCCCTTGGTCCCTTTAGCCGTAAGGGCCACATCTAACTCCCTCTGGAATATATCCAATGAACTGGCATCAACAACTCTCTGCGGTAGGGAATTCCACAGGTTAACAACTCTCTGAGTGAAGAAGTTTCTCCTCAACTCAGTCCTAAATGGCCTACCCCTTATCCTAAGACTATGTCCCCTGGTTCTGGACTTCCCAACATCGGGAACATTCTTCCTGCATCTAACCTGTCCAGTCCCGTCAGAATTTTATGTTTCTATGAGATCCCCTCTCATCCTTCTAAACTCCAGTGAATACAGGCCCAGTCGATCCATTCTCTCCTCATATGTCAGTCCAGCCATCCCTGGAATCAGTCTGGTGAACCTTCGCTGCACTCCCTCAATAGCAAGAATGTTCTTCCTCAGATTAGAAGACCAAAACTGAACACAATATTCCAGGTGAGGCCTCACCAAGGCCCTGTACAACTGCAGTAAGACCTCCCTGCTCTTATACTCAAATCCCCTTGCTATGAAGGCCAACATACCATTTGCCGCCTTCACCGCCTGCTGTACCTGCATGCCAACCTTCAATGACTGATGAATCATGACACCCAGGTCTCGCTGCACCTCCCCTTTTCCTAATCTGCTGCCATTCAGATAATATTCTGCCTTTGTGTTTTTGCCCCCAAAGTGGATAACCTCACATTTATCTACATTATACTGCATCTGCCATGTATTTACCCACTCACCTAACCTGTCCAAATCACCCTGCAGCCTCTTAGCGTCCCCCTCAGCTCACACCGCCACCCAGTTTAGTGTCATCTGTAAACTTGGAGATATTATACTCAATTCCATCATCTAAATCATTAATATATATTGTAAAGAGCTGGGGTCCCAGCACTGAGCCCTGCGACACTCCACTAGTCACTGCCTGCCATTCTGAAAAGGACCCGTTAATCCCGACTCTCTGCTTCCTGTCTGCCAACCAGTTCTCTATCCACATCAGTACTTTACCCCCAATACCATGTGCTTTGATTTTGCACACCAATCTCTTGTGCGGGACCTTGTCAAAAGCTTTTTGAAAGTCCAAATACATCACATCCACTGGTTCTCCCTTGTCCACTCTGCTAGTTACATCCTCAAAAAATTCCAGAAGATTTGTCAAGCATGATTTCCCTTTTATAAATCCATGCTGACTTGGACCAATATCCTCCAGCAAACTCCTGCGAACAAAACGTGGAACAATCATCGGGGCTTCATTAAACAATTGTGGATTTTATTTTTTATTTTCTTTAAGCAATTACATTTATGAGTTTTTAAAATATTACAGATGGAGGGGAAAAAAGGCCGTTTCAGGAACAAGTCAAGATTAATGCACTTGGGTAACAGAGAGTCTGCCCCCTTTCCTATTGGTCGTGGGAAGGCAGTGCGCCTAGAGGATGGACCAATGGCAAGAGTGTGGGGGTGGGGCGGGTCAAGGCGGGAGGTCATGTGATGAAATCTCCAGGAATGCACCCAACGCGAGTTGGCAACCCTAGGCGTGCGCATCACTGCGATCTGTTCATGTCAAAAGGGCTAAATGCGCTTCGAGTTTTCGAGTCAGTGAGTCAGTACCTGCTTCAAGGTTTATTCCTTTCACTACATTGTGACTTCACCGTTTAGAATAAACTTGAAATACAGCCTGTGTAGATCTTTGAAAAGGCACACTATGTTTTCATTGGTTATTTTTCTTTTAATTTGGTATCCATTTCTTTCATTAATTTTTCTCTGTTTGATTTCCTGATCCTCCTTCCATTGTGTGTCTACCGTCTTTCCCATTGACTCTCTCTTCTCTCTCGTTCTTTCTTCCTCAATGTCTCCCATCTCTTTCATGTTCTCTCTCTCCTTCTCACTATCTCCCATCTCTTTCATGTTCTCTCTCCTTCTCACTATCTCCCATCTCTTTCATGTTCTCTCTCTCTCTTTCTCACTATCTCCCATCTCTTTCATGTTCTCTTTCTCCTTCTCACTATCTCCCATCTCTTTCATGTTCTCTCTCTCTCTTTCTCACTATCTCCCATTTCTTTCATGTTCTCTCTCTTTCTCACTATCTCCCATCTCTTTCATATTCTCTCTCTCTCTTTCTCACTATCTCCCATCTCTTTCATGTTCTCTCTCTCTCTCTTTCTCACTATCTCCCATCTCTTTCATGTTCTCTCTCTCCTTCTCACTATCTCCCATCTCTTTCATGTTCTCTCTCTCTCCTTCTCACTATCTCCCATCTCTTTCATGTTCTCTCTCCTTCTCACTATCTCCCATCTCTTTCATGTTCTCTCTCTCTCTTCCTCACTATCTCCCATCTCTTTCATGTTCTCTCTCCTTCTCACTATCTCCCATCTCTTTCATGTTCTCTCTCCTTCTCACTATCTCCCATCTCTTTCATGTTCTCTCTCTCTCTTTCTCACTATCTCCCTTCTCTCTATCTTATGTCCCTCCGACTCTCTCTCCGTCCTTTTCTCTCTCTCTCTCTCTCTCTCCCTCCCCCGTGACGTCTGTCAGCAGCCTACCAGCAGGCCACTGACCTCGACCGTGGAGCTGGAGAGATGGTACCAACAAATAATGGCTACCTTTGAGGCCACCTCATCTTCACCTCAAATTTCCTCTTCTTCTCCTCCTCCTCTCCCAGCTAAAGCTCACTCCACACGAAGATCCACTCAGGTAAATTTCGTTCCTCTTTCCGTTCTTCTGTTTAATTCTTTACGGACCAGATTTTTGTTAAGAGGATGATTGATGTGGGGGAGAGGGAGGGGACGAGCGACAGCATTGGGAACAGGAAGAGGCCATTCAGCCCCTCGAGCCTGTTCCGTCAATCTATTAGATAATGGCTTATCTGTACCTCTACTCTATCTACCTGCCTTTTCACCCTATCCCTTGACGCTCTTACCCAACAAACGTCTATCGGTCTCAGGCTTGAAAACTCCAATTGACCCCCAGTGTCCTCAGCCTATTGGACGAAGTGAGTTCCAGATTTCCACAACCCTTGGTGTGAAAAGAGGAACAATAGGATTTTTGCCTTGAAATTATTGCTTGTGATATATGTGTGCAAAGATTTACCACTTGGTTTGATATTGAACAGAGACATTAATTTGCTTATTTTATGAATTTATTTAGAGCAGAAAAGGCAAAGGGGAGATTTAATAGAAGTGTTCAACATCACGAGGGATTTGGACAGAGTAGATCGATGTTCCCATGGGCAGGGGGGTCGGTAAGCAGAGGACACATAAAATCTAGGAGAGAAATTAGAAATGATTTTACGCAGCGAGTTGTTGTGATCGGGAACGCGCTGCCTGAAAGGGCGGTGGGAGCAGATTCAATAGTGCCTTTCAAAAGTTGGATAAATGCTCGAAGGGGGAAAATATGCAGGGCTGTGGGGCAGAGCAGGGGGAGTGGGACTGATTGGGCCGTTCTGTCACACGCAGCCGGCACAGGCTCGATGGGCCGAATGGCCTCTTCCTGTGCTGTGCGGTTCTATGATTTTTGCTGGATTTCTGCCTCCTTCAAAATAGAGACTGAAATGTCACGCGGATGTGGTGAGTGTTTGTACGCTAGCATTGCAAACTGTTTCGCTGTTTATCGCTGTGTACCTGCTCCCCCGCTCGCTACACCAGAGCCTGTACTCGACGTGCACGCAACAGATGTCCGCCAAACACACTTTTTTTTTTTTACATACTTCTGGAAAATGGCGGCTAATCTGTGGGACAGTGCACTTGGTCAGTCGGTTTGGCGACTTGTGTACAGCAAGCTCCCGCGGCCCCCCTCCCCCCGCCCCCTCCCACCGCGCTCTCGGTTAGCTGAACGGGCCGATGTGTCATCGGTCACCGTTGCCACACACTGCCATTCCAGGTGTGCCGGGGCGAGAGCATGCAAACAGCGGGCACCTGTTGCCCCGCACGTGCAGGATTGGCGCCTGGGGATGAGTGGCGGAGCTTTCCGATTCGCCGCCCTCGTGTGAAGGAGGGAGGCGCAGACCCTCGGCCGAGACAACCGTGAAGAAAAACCGCGTGGTGCAAAACACCGGCACTTTTTTTTTTAAAAAAGGAAAGGGGCGGGGGGAGGGGGAAGCGGAGGGGGGGGGGGAGGGGGGGGAATTCTTCCTCTCAACAATTCCACCTTCTCCGGAAGGTGCAGCCTGGTTCCTGCTGGGAAGCACGCAGTTCCCAGGCTGGCGCTGGGGAACAATCGGTGCTAGTGCCCTGCTCCTGGTGGTGATTCAGTCACTCCTGTAGAGAAATCATCGCGGTTGGATGTTGGATGGGAGCAGGTTCTGTCTGAGCTGTGACGTTTTCCCCCTCCCTCGATTGCCGAATAGCCTCCCAATTGTCGAGTCTCACAGGTGAAAGGTTGGCCAACTGGTTGGCTGAGGGTGACCAGGGCCGATGCAACTGGATCACGGCGAGAATCTCCCCTTCTGGGGAGAGAATTGTCGGGGCGGGCGGTTAAAGTAACAACCTGATTGATTGATTGTTTATTGGCCTTGTGGTCCTGCGGAGGTTGGGGCAACCTCCTCTGCTTGTCCAGGGAGGCAAGGGAAGTCCTGCCGTTGACCATTTTTGCACTGCAGCACAGACCGTGATGGTTCATCAGCCTAACCGGCCTTCCTCTGTGTGTCCCTGCCCCAGGTGTACCGATCCAAGATGGAGAGCGATGGGTGTGGCACGCTGCCTCGGACCAAGACGGGATCTGCCCCCTCCTCACCATTCACCGCCTCAACTCTGGGACGGAACCTTGCTTCAAAGGTAGGCGGAGCCGGGAAACGGACGCGCTCCCCCCCCCCCTCCTCCCGCAGGCTGCTCGGTCGGTCACACACGCGTCGCTGGGCCAGGTGGGGGGGGCGCGCTAACTCGAGAGTCCCTCACGTGCAACATGAAGCCAAGGCCCATCTGCCTGGTGAGGTTGGGGGTTGAGGGGGTTAGCAAAGGCCTCCTTGCCCCAATCGAACAACAGTTCGTCCCGGAGTCTTGGCCAACATTCCTCCCTCAACCAACATCACCAGAAAAAGATAAACTAGTCATTCATCTCATTGCTGCCTGTCGGATCTTGCTGTGTGAACAATGGCTGCCACATTCACACACACACACACACACACACACACACACACACACACACACACAAAACAGCGACTACACTCCAATGTGACAACATCATCTGTTTTTAGTGATGTTAGTTGAGGGATAAATATTGGCCCCAGGACACCGGGGAGAACTCTGAAACAGTGCTGTCCAATGTTCCCCCAATTTGTTTTTGGATGCGTGGCCCATTCAAAATTCTGCCCATTAAACCTCTATTTGAAAGGCCAGTGCCACCTGGGCTGCTGACATCACGTGGCTTCGCGGGAACGTTAGTGACATCCCGTATTCTCCGTCCACCTGAGAGGGCAGACGGGGCCTCGGTTTCACGTCTCCCCTCAGACAGTGCGGTGCTCCATCACTACTGCCTCTCGCCTCGGAGTCAGAAGGTTGTGGGTGCAAGTCCCACACCAGGGATTTGAGAACATAAATCCAGGCTGACATTCCAGTACTGAGGGACAGTACTGAGGGAGTGCTGCACTGTCGGAGGGGCAGTGCTGAGGGAGTGCTGCACTGTCGGAGGGGCAGTGCTGAGGGAGTGCTGCACTGTCGGAGGGGCAGTACTGAGAAAGCGTCACACTGTCGGAGGGGCAGTACTGAGGGAGTGCCGCACTGTTGGAGGGGCATTACTGAGGAAGCGCCGCACTGTCGGAGGGGCAGTACTGAGGGAGTGCCGCACTGTCGGAGGGGCAGTACTGAGGGAGTGCCGCACTGTCGGAGGGGCAGTACTGAGGGATTGCCGTACTGTCGGAGGGGCATTACTGAGGAAGCGCCGCACTGTCGGAGGGGCAGTACTGAAGGAGTGCCGCACTGTCGGAGGGGCATTACTGAGGAAGCGCCGCACTGTCGGAGGGGCAGTACTGAGGGAGTGCCGTACTGTCGGAGGGGCATTACTGAGGAAGCGCCGCACTGTCGGAGGGGCAGTACTGAGGGAGTGCCGTACTGTCGGAGGGGCAGTACTGAGGGAGTGCAGCACTGTCGGAGGGGCAGTACTGAGGGAGTGCCACACTGTCGGAGGGGCAGTACTGAGGGAGTGCCGCACTGTCGGAGGGGCAGTACTGAGGGAGTGCCGTACTGTCGGAGGGGCATTACTGAGGAAGCGCCGCACTGTCGGAGGGGCAGTACTGAGGGAGTGCCGCACTGTCGGAGGGGCAGTACTGAGGGAGTGCCGCACTGTCGGAGGGGCAATACTGAGGGAGTGCCGCACTGTCGGAGGGGCAGTACTGAGGGAATGCCGCACTGTCGGAGGGGCAGTACTGAGGGAGTGCCGCACTGTCGGAAGGGCAGTACTGAGGGAGTGCCGCACTGTCGGAGGGGCAGTACTGAGGGAGTGCTGTACTGTCGGAGGGGCAGTACTGAGGGAGTGCCGCACTGTCGGAGGGGCATTACTGAGGGAGTGCCGCACTGTCGGAGGTGGCGTCTTTCAGATGAGACGTTAAACCGAGGCCCCATCTGCCCCCTTAAGTGGATATAAAAGATCCCACGGCACTATTTCGAAGAAGAGCAGTGGAGTTATCCCCGGTGTCGGGGCCAATATTTATCGCTCAATCAACATAACAAAGAACAGATTATCTGGTCATTATCACATTGCTGTGTGTGGGAGCTTGCTGTGCGCAAATTGGCTGCCGCGTTTCCCACATTACAACAGTGACTACACTCCAAATGTACTTCATTGGCTGTAAAGCACTTTGAGACGTCCGGTGGTCGTGAAAGGCGCTATATAAATCCAAGTCTTCCTTTCTGTCCAGAATTCTGCGCTGGCGCAGAACGGCACTGGCAGTTTGCCGCGGAACCTGGCCACCACACTACAGGACATCGAGGTGAAACGGCAACTCGCACTGCAGCAAAAAGGTAAGCGTCGACCTTTTGATGGACACTTCTCCAGGGTGGGAACCAATCATCTCATTAGTTTCCTCAATCATCTCTGCCCCTTCATTTCTTAACTTCCATCTTTAGCACGACGCACCACTTAAGTTTAAAAATATATATTTGTCTTGTCTCCTTTAAAGAAACACTTACCTTGCTTTCTTCCTTCCCCTCTCTGTTCTTTTTGAACGACGTGTGGCTCCTAACCTCTGACTACCTCTCCTCTCCGACACTGCGCAGAATCAGTAGGGATATCCAAAACCGATCACATGAGAGGTTGAACTTCTGATTGGAATTCGAAGAAACACTTCTATTTAATGTCACAGGGTTTTATCGCCATTTAACATCAGGAGCCACAATCACTGAATTTACACTTTGCTCTCTTATTCTTGGTCTTAAAATTCTCATCCTTGTTTTCAAATCTCTCCATGGCCTCGCCCCTCCCTATCTCTGTAATCTCCTCCAGCCCCACACCCCTCTGAGATCTCTGCGCTCCTCCAATTCTGGCCTCTTGAGCATCCCTGATTATAATCTCTCCACAATCGGTGACCGTGCCTTCAGCTGCCTGGGCCCCAAGCTCTGGAACTCCCTCTCTAAACCTCTCCGCCTCTCTATCTCTCTCTCCTCCTTTAAGATGCTCCTTAAAACCTACCTCTTTGACCCGGCTTTTGGTCACCCGCCCTAATTTCTCCTCATGTGGCTTGGGTTTGTTTGATAACATAAGAACATAAGAAATAGGAGCAGGAGTCGGCCATACGGCCCCTCGAGCCTGCTCCGCCATTCAATAAGATCATGGCTGATCTGATCTTGATCTCCATTCCATCGTCGTCATCATCATCATAGGCAGTCCCTCGGAATCGAGGATACTTGCTTCCACTCCTGAAGTGAGTCCTTTGGTGTCTGAACAAACCAATACGAGAGCCACAGACTCTGTCACGGGTGGGACTGACATTCGCAGAGGGAAGAGGTGGGTGGGACTGGTTTGCCGCGTGCTCCTTCCGCTGTTTGCACCTGACCTCTTCACACTCTCGGCGTTGAGATTCAAAGAGCTCAGCGCCCTCCCGGATGCACTTTCTACACTTGGGGCAGTCTTTGGCCAGGGACTCCCAGGTGTCAGTGGTGATGTCGCACTTTACCAGGGAGGCCCCTCCACTCCACTTCCCCGCCCGCTCCCCATAACCCTTCACTCCCTTATCGCTCAAAAATCTGTCTATCTCCACCTTAAATATATCCAATGACCCAGCCTCCACAGCTCTCTGGGGCAGAGAATTCCACAGATTTACAACCCTCTGAGAGAAGAAATTACTCCTCATCTCCGTTTTAAAGGGGCGACCCCTTACTCTGAAACTATGCCCCCTCGTTCTAGATTCCCCCACGAGGGGGAAACATCCTCTCTGCATCTACCCTGTCAAGCCCACGCCTGTGGAGCACCTTGGGATGCCTTACTACATTAAAGGCGCTTTATAAATGCAGGTGGTTGTTCTGAAAGGCAGATTTAGCAGCTTAGGAAGAGGTATGGGCCATTCAACCCCACAAGCCTGATCCACCATTCAGTTAGATCACGTATCATAACTCCATCCAGCACCTTGGTTCCACCACCTCAACCTGTAAATGTAAACTTTTTTCCCCACAGGTCACCAGGTGATCGAAGAACAAAGGCGGCGATTGGCTGAGCTGAAGCAGAAGGCGGCGGTCGAGGCCCAATCACAGTGGGAGGCCTTGCACAGCCAGCACCCGCCGATCTTTGTCCACCCGAGCCACCCGTACACCCTGCCTGGCCACCACCAGTCGCACCTGATCCACCACAGCATCCTCCATCACCACCCGCAGCCCCTCTCCGCCCAGCACGGCGCAGACATAGACCATGCCTTCGACACCCTGAGTCTGGAGAGCTCGGACAGCATGGAGACCAGCATCTCCACGGGCAACTCGGCCTGCTCGCCCGACAACATGTCCAGGTAAGCGCGCCCATCGAGTCCGGGCCGTGATGCGAGGACTCGATCGGTTCGATCGAGAGAAGCTGTTTCCTCTGGTGGGTGGTATCACGTATGCACCCGTGCGCATGCTCACAGATTTGTAGAGCTGTTGTTATATGGGGCCCAATAGCTCACTTGGAAGAGCGTTGGCTTTCTGGTTCAATCCCAGATTTTGGAGTCCGTGTTCCGTGTTTCTATAAAGTGTGCGAGGTTGCAGCCCCGGTTCCATTATTTGAAGGGGCTGCTCCTCAAATTCTGGCTGCACTTCAGCCCCACACTCCTGATCTTTGGGCACCCTGTGCGGAGGGGAGCGGGTAGGTCCGAGGGCCTCCTCGTAGGACTGCTCCTGGGTACGGCCAAGGGGGCCATCAGCCGGTCCAGGCAACGAGCGATCGAGGGGGTCGCTCAGCCCGACTGCCTGCCTCTCTTCCGCAGTTACATCCGGGCCAGGGTGTCCCTGGAGATGGAGCACGCAGTGTCCACCGGTACGCTCGCGGCCTTCCGCGATAGGTGGACGCCGGAGGGACTGGAGTGCATCATCACCCCCCGGCAACCAAATTTTAATTTGATTTAAGTTTCTGTAAAAGTTTCTTTTGAAATTTGTGGGTTCCAGTGCCCGTACCAAAAGGGGGCACTTGATTTAAAGTTATATTTAAAAATAGTTGCATTGTGAGTGGCTTAGCCAGTCATGTGATGTCCACAAGACTCAATAAAACCCCAGCCAGTTGGGTTCGGGGGATCCATGATAGGGCAGATGGTTGTGAGCCTGGTGGATGAACTGGTAATGTGTCGTGTGATTGTTAAACCGTTGTTAATAAACCAACTAGTTCTTTAACCAACTAGTTCTTCATAGCAATGTGTTGCTCTGAATTCTTAAGCAAAGAACCCAGGAAGTAAATTACAGGTGGGATATAGAACATTAAGGAGTAATCTAATTGAGATGTTTAAGATGATTAAAGGATTTGACAGGGTAGATAGAGAAACTATCTGGTGGGGGGAGTTCAGAACAAGGGGGCTTAACCTTAAAATTAGAGCCAGGCCGTTCAGGGGTGATGTCAGGAAGCACTTCTTCACACAAAGGACAGTGGGAATCTGGAACACTCTCCCTCAAAAGGCTGTGGAGTCTGGGAGAATCAATAAATGTAAATATTTTTAACTATTACAGTAGCTTTTCTTCATTCCTTCTATCCTTCCTGATATCAGTCACACGGGCACTCAGGGAAAGAGAAGGTGAGGGAACAGTTCTGGGCTTTTCGGTTCGAAGAGAACGGCCTTCTATCAGAGAATCTCACGGCACAGGAGGAGGCCATTCGGCCCATCGTGCCCGTGCCGGCTCTGTGAAAGAGCGATCCCATTAGTCCCACTCCCCTCGCTCTTTCCCCGCAGCCCTGCAAAATGTTTCCTTTCGTGGCTAGGGCCACGATACATTGTCAGACCAGTTGACAGCAGAGGGTATTCAACTGTCTGAATCGTGGCTTGAGATCGAGAATTTTGAGTGTCTGACAGAATGGTGAATGTTCTCTCCCGGATGTCTGTATCGTGCTCTGCACGTGAGTACTCGCTGAATGGGCAGCTGACGCAACACAGGCGTTGCACTCGGGACACGTTTCACCAAATTGGACGGTCTGTCAATTGAAACACTGCGGGGCCCCTGTCCCTTGCTGACTAATTGTAATGTCAGCTGTCGAATTGGGAGCTTGCTGTCGGGCCGAGCGCTGACTGGTGCTGTGGAGCCCATCTGTGTCTCCCTGTCACCTTCTGTAGTCGAGCAGCACGAGGAAACACTGCACTATCCACTGGTCTGTCTGCATTACACATCGGGGTACAAGATACCAGAACATGCACGAGAGAGGGTACAGAGAAGATTTACGAGGATGTTGCCGGGACTGGAGAATTTTAGCGATGAGGAAAGATTGGATAGGCTGGCTTTGTTTTCCTTGGAACAAGGAGGCTGAGGGGAGACCTAATTGAGGTGTATAAAATTATGAGGGGCCTAGATAGAGTGGATATAAAGGGCCTGTTTCCCTTAGCAGAGGGGTCAACAACCAGGGGGCATAAATTTAAAGTAATTGGGGGAGGTTTAGCGGTGATATGAGGGGAAATGTCTTCACCCAGAGGATGGTGGGGGTCTGGAACTCACTGCTTGAACGGGTGGTAGAGGCAGAAACCCTCACCACATTTAAAAAGTACTTGGATGTGCACTTGAAGTGCCGTAACCTACAGGGCTACGGGCCAAGAGCTGGAAAGTGGGATTAGGCTGGATAGCCTCTTGTTGGCCGGCGCGGACACGATGGGCCGAAATGGCCTCCTTCCGTGCTGTAAATTTCTGAGATTCTATACATTCTGTACACCTTGAGTATCCTGAAGTCAGCCTCTGGACATGTACAGTGCAGATCAAATCACTCTCACACACGGGCGTGCAGTAGCAGACACTCGGAGTCTCTGACACTGAGCAAAAGACAACAATGTACTCCCGTCTGTAACTGTACAGCTCCTCTGTCTCAGTGAGTGTTTGTTCCTGTATGTGGACAGTACCCAGGTTTAAAGGGATGTGGGCATCGCTGGCCAGGCCAGCATTTATTACCCATCCCTAATTGCCCTCGAGAAGGTGGTGTGCGACTTGGAGGGGAACGTGGAGGTGGTGGTGTTCCCATGCGCCTGCTGCCCTTGTCCTTCTAGGTGGTAGAGGTCGCGGGTTTGGGAGGTGCTGTCGAAGAAGCCTTGGCGAGTTGCTGCAGTGCATCTTGTAGATGGTACACACTGCAGCCACGGTGCGCCGGTGGTGGAGGGAGTGAGTGTTGAAGGTGGGGGATGGGGGGCCGATCAAGCGGCTGCTTTGTCCTGGATGGTGTCGAGCTTCTTGAGTGTTGCTGGAGCTGCACTCATCCAGGCAAGTGGAGAGTATTCCATCACACTCCTGACTTGTGCCTTGTAGACGGTGGGAAGGCTTTGGGGAGTCAGGAGGTGAGACACTTGCCGCAGAATACCCAGCGTCTCAGTGTCCAGTATTGTACAGCCTGTGTGTGTATCAGTGTCTGGCACTGCACGGCCTATGTAATCCAGAGGCCTAGACTAATGATTCTGAGAACAAATCCTACCATCGGCGTTTGACAATTTGAATTCAGTTTGAAAAATTTGGAAAATGAGAAGTTGGTGTTGGTAAGAGTGACCATGAAGATGTTGGATTGTCGTAAAACCCCAACAGGTTTACTGATGTCCCTTTAGGGAAGGAAATCTGCCGATCTTACCCGGTCTGGGCCTACACGTGACTCCAGTCCCACACCAACGTGGATTACCTTTAACTGCCCTGTGATGTGTCCGAGCGGCTCACCCCCACCTCAGGGCAACTCGAGATGGGCAATAAATGCCGGCCTTGCCAGCGACACCCACATCCCAGATATGAATACGAATAAAAAAAATAGTTTGCAGAAAGATGCATTCCTGAGGACGATCGCCCTTCCAGATGCTGGGAATCCAGGCGAACAAAGTGCTTCATTGTCCCAGGGACCCAGTGAGTGCCTCGGCCTTGGGCTCCCCTTAACCTCGTGCTGTGCCACAACCTCCAGAAAACACTTGCAGGCCGGGTCTCGTTTACTGCTGATGGGAACATGACGCGGTGACAGAGTGGAGAGGTGCAGCTGTTTGGGCGAGGGAGTGAGCGGGGGGCGAGGGATGGGGCAATGGGGCGAGAGAGAGGTGGTCCTTAACTCGCGCTCTCTCTCCACCCCTTCCCCCTGCTCCTTTGCCAGATGGAGGAAGACTTGCTTCCACTCTAAAAGTGAGTCCTTAGGTGGCTGAAGAGTCCAATACAGGAATTACAGTCTCTGTCACAGGTGGGACAGACAGTGGTTGAGGGAAAGGGTGGGTGGGACTGGTTTGCCGCACACTCCTTCCGCTGCCTGCGCTTGGTTTCTGCATGCTCTCAGCGACGAGACTCGAGGTGCTCAGTGCCCTCCCGGATGCACTTCCTCCACTTCGGGTGGTCTTTGGCCAGGGACTCCCAGGTGTCGGTGGGGATGTTGCACTTTATCAGGGAGGCTTTGAGGGTGTCCTTGAAACGTTTCCTCTGCCCACTTGAGGAAGAGAGTGTTCGAAGATCAGGCCCTCAAATCTGCCACCCAGCTCATGCTCTACAGGGCTGTAGTGATACCCGCCCTCCTGTATGGCTCAGAGACATGGACCATGTACAGTAGACACCTCAAGTCGCTGGAGAAATATCACCAACGATGTCTCCGCAAGATCCTGCAAATCCCCCTGGGAGGACAGACGCACCAACGTCGGTGTTCTCACTCAGGCAAACATCCCCAGCATCGAAGCACTGACCACACTCGATCAGCTTCACTGGGAGGGCCACATAGTTTGCATGCCCGACACAAAACTCCCAAAGCAAGCGCTCTACTCGGAACTCCGACACAGCAAGCGAGCCCCAGTAAGAGGAACAGTATGCACTCGAGTGTGAAGCACATCGGACAAGGCTGGGTGGGAGTTAGAGACAAGTTGCAGAGTGACAAGGAGCTTCCCGACGCCTGTCAATGTACAACAGACCCGGGCAGCTGCCCCCAGCCCACAGCCAGGTAACACTGCCTCTTCTCCAGCTCTCTCTCTCTCTCTGTGTTGGCCGAGGCTGTGTTGCTGATTGGGACACTGACCCTCACAGATACAGTGCGGGAAGATCCCACACTCAAGTCCCAGTAAGAGGAACTTGCATTTATAATAGAGCCTTGCCCGACCTCAGGACGTCCCAAAGCGCTTCACAGCCAATAAAGTCCTTCTCCGCAGTGCAGTCAGTGTTGCGATATGAGAAACGCAGCAGCCAATTTGCGCACAGCAAGCTCCCACAAACAGCAATGTGATAATGACCAGATAATCGTATTTTTAGCGTCGTTGGTTGAGGGATAAATAATGACCCGGGGCACTGGGAGATAACTCCCCTGAGCTTCTTCAAAATAGTGCCACGGGATCTTTTACATCCACCTGAGAGGGCAGACGGGGCCTCGGTTTAATGTCTCACCCAGAAGATGGCACCTCCGACAGTGCGGCGCTCCCTCAGTACTGCCCTCTGACAGTGCAGCACTCCCTCAGTACGGCCCTACGACAGTGCAGCACTCCCTCAGTGGTGCAGGGGGAGTTTTGGCCGTGAATGTTTGTGCTCAAGTCACAGAAGTGGGACTTGAACCCACAACCTTCTGACCCAGAGGCGAGAGTGCTGCCCACTGAGCCACAATTAGAACGAACACTGGCTTCTGTGGGGAGCTCACCCTTAAAGGCGGGGCCTCATTCAACCTGTGTCGGTCGCACTGTTCCGTGGAGACAGCTGTGTGCACATGGGGATGGACGTGTGACTCACAAGGCATGCTGCAGGGCACCAGTGGGTGATTGTAGTGATGATAGGGGCTGGTATCTCCAGCAGATCTGTGTCTGGGAGCTCCACCCTGTGTCCATGCACGCTCTCCCAGCACCAATGAAACACATCGCCAGAGGGCATGTCTTTTGATTTCCTCTTGTGTGCCGCGTATCTGAGTACACGTTGACACCTAAAATCTCTGGGAGTTTGTAGCTCCGAGCCAGACAACGTTAAAAGAGTTGCAGCCACATCTCATTGCTGTGTTAACCACACCATTTCAGTGCAAATATCTCCCCACCCCTTTCTCCACCACCCTCCCAAGGGGGCTTGGCAAAGGCAGGCTCAAACAAACACCCCCACCTCTTGGTCCATTAACCCGTAGCAGGTGCAAACCCGCTGCGACTGAACAACAACAACAACTTGTATTTATATAGCACCTTTAATGTCATGAAACATCCCAGGACGCTTCACAGCAGTGTATATAAGGCAAAACAATAAATTGGACACCGAGCCACAAAAGAAGAAATTAGGGCAGGTGACCAAAAGTTTGGCCAAAGAGGTAGGTTTTAAGGAGTGTCTTAAAGAAGGAGGGAGTTCCAGAGCTTGGGGCCCAGGCAGCTGAAGGCACGGCCACCAATGGTGGAGTGATTATAATCAGGGATGCTCAGGAGGGCAGAATTGGAGGAGCGCAGATATATCGGCGGGGGGTGGGGGGGGGGGGTTGTGAGGCTGGAGGAGATTACAGAGATAGGGAGGGGGCGAAGCCATGCTCTCTCACCGAAAGGCCATGTTGATTCTGCTGCCCATGTCCTAACTCGCACCAAGTCCCATTCACCCATCACCCCTGTGCTCGCCGACCTACATTGGCTCCTGGTCTGGCAACGCCTCGATTTCAAAATTCTCATCCTTGTTTTCAAATCCCTCCCTATCTCTGCAACCTCCTCCAGCCCTACAACCCTTCAAGATCTCTGCGTTCCTTTAATTCTGGCCAATTGCGCGTCTCCGATTCCCATCGCTCCACCATCGGTGGCCGTGCCTTCAGCTGCCTGGGCCCCAAGCTCTGGAACTCCCTCCCTAAACCTCACCGCCTCTCTCTCCTCCTTTAAGACCCTCCTTAAGACCTACCTCTTTCACCAATGAGTGACACTCAGACGGTTACGTTCCTCCTGCAGCACTTAGGTTGCCCCGGTTACTCGTTGAGTAGATGTATCTCACCCTGCCCGACTGTGATACCAAGTCTGCGCGTGAGGCAGATGCCAAGATCAATCCGAGTGTGTGGGGGTTTGGTGATCTCGGGGGGCATCTCCATTACCTTATATTTTTCCCCCTCCCCTCTATCTTCAGGGTACTGAGGCCAACTGAGGACCTCAACGAACGTCGGGGCTGAGCTGAGCCAGCGCAGCACAAACCCAGAAGTTCCTTCTCTGGATGATGCATGTGCCCAGTGAGCGAGAAAGAAAAACTTGCATTTATATAGCGCCTTTCACGAGCTCAGGACGTCCCAAAGCGCTTTACAGCCAATGAAGTGCTTTTTGAAGTCACTGTTATACGATGGGAAACGTGGCAGCCAATTTGTGCACAGCAAGCTCCCACAAACAGCAATGTGATAATGGCCAGATAATCTCTTTCAGTGATGTTGGTTGAGGGATAAATAATGGCCCTAGGACACCGGGGATAACCCCCCTGCTCTCCGTTGAAATAGTGCCATGGGAGCTTTTATGTCCACCTGAGGGGGCAGACGGGGCCTTGGTTTAATTTCTCATCCGAAAGGGGGCACCTTCGACAGTGCAGCACTCCCTCAGTACAGCACTCCCTCAGTACTGCCCCTCCGACAGTGCGGCACTCCCTCAGTACTGCCCCTCCGACAGTGCGGCACTCCCTCAGTACTGCCCCTCCGACAGTGCGGCACTCCCTCAGTTACTGCACTGGGAGTGTCAGCCTGGATTTTGTGCTCTGGAGTAGGGCTTGAACCATGAACCCACTGACTCACAGACCTGTTGCACCATCAAGGCCTCCATTCTGCATGTGGGTTGGGAGAGAGACGCCTGTAGCAGGAGAGGTCCCATCACATCCTGATCCGGATCCTGATCCTCTTTCCCAGCCACTACAGCCGGGCGCTCCAGCTTTTTGAGCGGGTCGTATAGAAAATTCTCAAACATAAAACAGATGCCATTGTCTGTGTCTTTTCAAAACAGTAGGGCATTTTTCCATAACACTTCAGTGCCGAATGATGTGGGAGCGTTGGTTATAAGAAGAAAGGGCTCTCATGACTTCGGGAAGTCCCAAAGCACTTCACAGCCAATTGAATACTTGTGGAGTCCGTGATGTGAAGTAGGAAGTTAAAGTCCTTCACTGCTTGTAAAGCGCTTTGGGACGTCCTGAGGTTATGAAAGGTGCTGTATAAATTAACATCCTTTTCCTTTTATATTAGGAACTTTGGGGATTTGAGTGTTGGAGCAGGGGAGGTCTTACTGCAGTTGTACAGGGTCTTGGTGAGGCCTCACCTGGAATATTGTGTTCAGTTTTGGTCTCCTAATCTGCGGAAGGACGTTCTTGCTATTGAGGGAGTGCAGCGAAGGTTCACCAGACGGATGGCTGGTCTGACAAATGAGGAGAGACTGGATCAACTGGGCCTTTATACACTGGAGTTTAGAAGGATGGGAGGGGATCTCATAGAAACTTACAAGATTCTGACGGGACTGGACAGGTTAGATGCGGGAAGAATGTTCCCGATGTTGGGGAAGTCCAGAACCAGGGGACACAGTCTTAGGATAAGGGGTAGACCATTTAGGACCGAGATGAGGAGAAACGTCTTCACTCAGAGAATTGTTAACCTGTGGAATTCCCTGCCGCAGAGAGTTGTTGAGGCCAGTTCATTGGATATATTCAAGAGGGAGTTAGATATGGCCCTTGCGGCGAAAGGGATCAAGGGGAATGGAGAGAAAGCAGGAAAGGGGTACTGAGGTGAATGATCAGCCATGATCTTATTGAATGGCGGTGCAGGCTCGAAGGGCCGAATGGCCGACTCCTGCACCTATTTTCTATGTTTCTATGTTTCAAACTATTCGGGGGGGAGAAATTGTGTGGCGCACTGGTTGGGGCGGTAACTTTTGTGGTAGTGTGAGAGTATCGGCGGGTCCTGAGCGAGGGGCTCTGCCGCTAGTTTCCAAGTTTAGCGCTCCAGGAAGGAGCTGCAGTGCGACATCAGGCGCGCCCACGTCCCTTGGAGCGCTAAAGCCGGCAGGAGGGGCGATAGTGACGGCGCACTGTCCAATGTCCGGTGGGGGGGGGGTGGGGGCAGCACCGCTGCAAACAGAGGCTCCGCCCCTCCCTTAAAGGGACGGGCCATCGCTGCAAGTTCCGCATCGGAACGAGGTCCTTTGTTGCCGACGGCTGTCGGGATCAGCCCCACGCGCTCTCTCACAGCGCCGGGCTGATCGAGCGCGGCCTGAAGAACCTTGTCAACAGTGGACCCTTACGCATCAGTAATATTTTCTTTTGTGCGCGCACCGACATCCCCTTTAAATTGCCGCTCTCCCCCCCCCACCGAAACGCCCGGCCTCCTGAGCCACGCCTCCTGCCGCTGTCGGTTGCCCTGGCGATGGCGCTGGAGAGCGGGATCACAAGTTGCGAGTCCGGGGCGATGCGCAGCACGACGACATCACGCAGGAGATTGTGGCGCTCGGAGTTACCGCTGCCGCCGACCTCGGCGGGAATGTCACGGGTGTTGGCACTCTCGCCGCGCCCGGGCGCAAAGCCGTCATCGATCAGGTTATCGCGCCCCCCTCACCGGAAGGCCCTAATGGAAGGCGCAAAAGGAGGCGAATTTCTGGCCCTTTGTTTTTTTTGTTCAATCTGTCTGATTGAGGATGGCGTGCGTACAAGCTCATTGAATCGCTGTTTGCGAGCTGACCTTTGCATATGACGGTTTTCCGATGTTATCTGATTGATGATGTGGCCATCACTCAGCTGATGGCTCCGTTCCCATGTTTACCTGCAGGGCGATCGGTCGGCACTGTGAAAGGTGCCACTCAGCCTGGCTACACAGACATCCCCGAGCTGACACAGGAGGATAAGGGGGCTAGGCTGCTTTATCCCCCCCCCCCACCCCCCCATCTCTCCTGAAGCTGGTAACTACATGCCCCCCTCCCCATATGTCTGGGTCAGCCGTGGTTCAGTGAGTAGAACTCTCGCCCTCTGAGTCAAAAAGTTGTGGGCATAAAAATCTAGGCTGATACTCCAAGTGCAATACGTTAAACCGAGGGCCCGTCTGCTCTCTCAGGTGGACGTAAAAGATCTCATGGCACTATTTTGAAGAAGAGCAGCGGAGTTATCCCCTGTGTCCTAGGGGCAATATTTATCCCTCAATCAACATCATAAAATCAAATTATCGGGTGATTATCACATTGCTGTTTGTGGGAGCTTGCTGTGCGCAAATTGGCTGCTGCTTTTCCTACATTACAACACTGACTACACTCCAAAAGTACTTGAATTGGCTGTAAAGCACTTTGGGACATCCAGTGTTCGTGAAAGACGCTATATAAATGCAAGTCTTTCTTTCAATATAAGACCTGCTAACTCAATAGGGGATCAAACCTGTTCAGTGCCATAGCCAGCAAGTTGATTGATCGATTTTACAGATGTTCTACAGATTCTACAGGGCTGTAGTGATACGCGCCCTCCTGTATGGCTCAGAGATGTGGACCATATACAGTAGACACCTGAAATCGCTGGTGAAATACCACCAACGATGTCTCCGCAAGATCCTGCAAATCCTCTGGGAGGACAGACACACCACCATCAGTGTTCTCGATCAGGCCAACATCCCCAGCATCGCAGCACTGACCACACTCGACCAGCTCCGTTGGGCGGGCCACATTGTCCGCATGCCCGACACAAGACTCCCAAAGCAAGCGCTCTACTCGGAACTCCTACACGGCAAGCGAACCCCAGGTGGGCAGAGGAAACGTTTCAAGGACACCCTCAAAGCCTCCCTGATAAAATGCAACATCCCCACTGACACCTGGGAGTCCCTGGGCCAAAGACCGCCCTAAGTGAAGGAAGAGCATCCGGGAGGGCGCTGAGCACCTCGAGTCTTGTCGCCGAGAGCATGCAGAAACCAAGCGCAGGCAGCGGAAGGAGCGTGCGGCAAACCAGACTCCCCACCCACCCTTTCCTTCAACCACTGTCTGTCCCACCTGTGACAGAGACTGTAATTCCCGTTTTGGGCTGTTCACTCACCTGAGAACTCACTTTTAGAGTGGAAGCAAGTCTTCCTCGATTTCGAGGGACTGCCTATGATGATGATGATAGATTTTTATAGAGTAAGGTTATCAAGGGTTAAGGAGCCAAGGCGGGTAAATGGGGTTAAGCTACAGATCAGCCATGATACAATTGAATGGCGGAACAGGCTCGAGGGGCTGAATGGTCTTCTCCTGTTCTGATGTAAACGTCGACCTCCACACATCAGGAGGGCTTCATATAACATGGTGCACTTCATATGCCTGCATAATGGAGATTCAGGCAGGTCTTGCTGTGGAGAATTCCCTTGATGTTCTGTCCTTTAAAAAGAAAAACATTGTGATGTTATCAAGGCGAGACCACTTTGGAGAAGAAAATAAAACTGCACAGAGAGACTGAGTCATTCTCTAAATGAGACACCGATTGTGGTGTCTGTATCCACATCCACAGCGGCTAATTATTTCCTGACACACAACAGGAAGGCAGTATGGGGGACTTTGGAATGGTAATTGGTGCACGGTTAGTGCCTGCCGAGGGTACAGGCCACTGAGGAAAACACATTATTTTTTTGATGCGCTGGAATACTTTCTGCTCTCCTCCCTTCTCCAGGGGGCGCTGATTTCCAAAGGCACCGCTCACCCCCATGCCCTCCTGTACCTCGCCCCAAGTGGCCAGTCATGGCGCGCGTGATTCCGGACAATGAATTTTGTGGGCTATTTGACTGCAGCAGCATCGCCGAATTTGATCCTTTCCCTAACTGACATTCTAGCGCACGAACCTTCCAGCAAGTGATGGGTGGGGTGGGGGGTCACTCGATAGCGATCAGGAGCGGTATCAGTAAAAAGTGACCATGAAGCTGTTCCGATTTGTCGTTATAAACCCAACTGGTTCACTAATGTCCCCATAGGGAAGGAAACCTGTCATCCTTGCTCGGTCTGGGCCTATATTGTTTTATTTTAATTTCAAAATATACTTTATTCACATAAAAATTTGTACAGTACATTCAGAAGCAGTTCAGTACGTTTAGCTGCGGTCAGCAATCCCATACACTACATTTGGGTGCTGACGGCAGTTCCGTTCGATACATTCCCTTGCCTTTCAGTTCAAGTACAATACGGGATACCTTGTAGTACATTCAACAAATTACATTACACGTGTCACTATACAGTACACGGAATGGGTGACGGTACATTTACATTTTTTCTTTTCAACGTGCATTACGAAACAGACCTCGCATTGTACATGGCACTACAGAGGTGTTTACAGATCATGGTGCTCCGTGTACACAAAAAAGAAGTTACAAGTACGGCCCGAGGGGAGTTTTGTACTGATTCCTGCCCCCGTGTTTACCCTGGCAGAAGGGCTTTAAACTGTGGCCCTTCCCCACCGTGCCTTTGCGGCGACTGCACCAATTTTAACCAGTCTGGGCCTATATATTTTTTTAATTTCAAAATATACTTTATTCATATAAAAATCTGTACCGTACATTCAGAGGCATTTCAATACCTTTAGCTGCGGTCAGCCATCCCATACACTATTATTTGGGTGCTGACGGCAGTTCCGTTCGTTACATTTCCTTGTTTTCCAGTTCTAGTGCAATTCGGTCCAATACGGGATACCTTGTAGTACATTCAAACAAATTACATTTCATGTGTCACTATACAGTACACGGAATGCGTGACGGTACATTTGCATTTTTTTTTTCTTTTCAACGCGCATTTCGCCACAGACCTTGCATTGTACATGGCACTACATTAGATGTTTACAGATCATGGTGCTCCGTGTACACACAAAGTAAATTACAAATACAGCCCGAGGGGGGTTTTGTACTGATTCCTGCCCCTGGCTTTACCGTGACGGAAGGGCTTTAAACTGTGGCCCTTCCCCACCGTGCCTTTGCGGCGACTGCACCAATTTTAAGTGCGTCCCTCCATATTTTTTTTTTATTTTAATTTTTTTGTTGCCAGTCTTTCCAATTCTTTGTCAGATCACAAACGCCAGAGGTCACCTTGCACACATCAAGGATCACCCTGCGCTAATGCTCTTAGCCAAAAGGCCTAGAGCCCAAGCACCGTTCCTGGAAGTACTGCAATACCAGGTTCGTGCCATGGAGGTGGATGGGTCAGGTCCCCCACACACCTCCTATTTCCAAAAAGCATAGGAGAATCACCTTCCTGATCCAGGGAGAACCACGTTGGGGTCATAGTTACTCCCCTGTCAGGTCAGTTACGCATGATCTTAGCCAAAAGGCCGAGGGGTGCGTCCCTCATATGTGACTCCAGTCTCACACCAATGTGGTTGACTCTTACCCACCCTCTGCAGTAGTGCAGTGAGCCTCTCCGTTGTATCGAACCACTAGTGACTCGAGATGGGCAATAAATGCTGGTCTTGTTGGTGACACACACATCCCGGCAATAAATTTTAAAAAGGAATTTGATAAACACTTGGAAATAAAACATTACAGGATAAGGGGGAAGAACAGGAAATTAGATTAGAATGGACAGCTCAGCGTGCATAAATTGGTTTGTGTTCCTTTGAGTTTGGGAGGCTGAGAGGGGGAGTTAATTGTGGCGTTTAAGATGATCAAGGGATTTGATACGGTAGATAGGGAGAAACCATTTCCTCTGGTGTGGGGGAGTCCAGAACAAGGGGTTAACCTTCAAATTAGAGCCAGGCCGTTCTGCGGTGATGTCAGGAAGCACTTCTTCACACAAAGGGTAGTGGGAATCTGGAACTCTCTCCCTTAGGAGGCTGTGGATGCTGGAAGGGTCAATTGGAGCTTTCAAGACTGAGATTGAGAGATATTTGTTGGGTCGGGGCATCGAGGGATATTGAGCAACGGCGGGTAAATGGAATTGAGGTACAGATCAGCCACGATCCAATTGAATGGTGGAGCAGGCTCGAGGGGCTGAATGGCCGTTTAAAAAATGTGTTCATGGGATGTGGGTGTTTCTGGCAAGACTGGCATTGCGCATCCCTAGTTGCACTTGAGAAGGGGCCGTTAGGGGCAATAACTGCTAGCCTTGACAGCGATGCCCACATCGCATGAACAAAAAAAAATATTTGTGGCAGTATTTTTTATAAAGCGCAAGATTTTCCTGGAGTTGATCGAAGGTCAGGAACTACCCTGTTAAAGTAGACAACTTTCTTGGCCCCCCCCAAAAAATCTGGGAATTTTCACTTTTCTGTGGAGACAGGGTTAACTGTACTGGGCAGGTACAGTGGTCACTGGAAATATCTGTTTAATAGCAAGCGAGCCCCAGGTGGGCAGAGGAAACGTTACAAGGACATCCTCAAAGCCTCCTTGATAAAATGCAACATGCCCACTGACACCTGGGAATCCCTGGCCAAAGACCGCCCCAAGTGGAGGAAGAGCATCCGGGAGGGCGCTGAGCACCTCGAGTCTCGTCGCCGAGAGCATGCAGAAACCAAGCGGAAGGAGCGTGCGGCAAGCCAGACTCCCCACCCTCCCTTTCCTCCAACCACTGTCTGTCCCACCTGTGACAGAGACTGTGGTTCTCGTTTTGGACTGTTCAGTCACCTGAGAACTCACTTTTAGAGTGGAAGCAATTCATGATGATTTGGAGTTTGGCGTGGATTAAATGTGCATTTTGGATACCACACACACACAACTGAAAAATCTGTCCACTCTGTGCGGGGAGATAAACGCGCGATGCCACGGAGCAGAGACGTGGGATGAGGGGAGAGAGTTAGCACCAGGAGAGGCTCAGAGGAGCTGAATGGGCTGCCTGTGTGCTACAATTGCCCGGGTTGTGTGGTTGGGCACAGATTCCACTCCAGGTTTTCCAGGCAGCTCTGCTTCACTCTCTCCACACCGTGCACTTGTTCCATGTTTGCGTTTGCTGAAGTTTTGCGCACACAGAGCGAGGGAGAGAGACAAGCAATGTAAAAGCTCTCCAGTTGGTTTTGCTTCTCAAGGCACAGCTTTCTACCTTCATGTCACCTTAACACCTGAGCTCTCCTGAGAATGGGGGTGAAGGAGAAGAAGAGGAGGGTTTTCCCGGATCTTTTGTGCTGGGGATTGTAGCCAGGGCTTGAGCTGAAACAATGGCTTCTAATCATTACAAGAAGTGTGGCAGGTGAGTGTGCCAAAGGTGCTCTTTCTCTCTCTCTAGTACCGCTGTTTGTGCCTCAAAAGCCAAACGCTCTTGTTATTGCAAGCAGGAAGCATGTCTCCAGGTGGCAGTGGGTGGGGATGTTGGGAGAGGGAGTTGCTGTGTTTGCGTGTCAGGAGGCTGTGTGCCTACCGAGGGTACAAGCCGCTGAACTGTGGAAAGCACTTGATTTGTTAATCCTCTGGAATATTTTCTCCTCTCCTCCCTTCTCCTGGGCGCGCTGATTCCCAAAGATACCAGGGGCTTCCCCCCCCCCCGTGCCCTCTCCCCAAGTGGCCAGACTTTGCGTGTTTGAGTCCGGGTAATGAATTTCGCGTGCTGCTTGACTGCAGGGGCATCGCAGATTTTGACACTTTCCCTAGCTGACAGTGGTGTGCTCGAATCTTCCAGTTGGTGGGGGGGGGGGGGCAAGGGGGCAGGGTGGGGGCGGTCGCTAGATAGCGATCAGGAGCGGGTTTGACTTCTGCCGGAATTGTGTCTGCATTTTGTTCCTCGTCTGTCGCTGTACCCCCTTCAGAGGACAAACCGCCTCGCCCGTTCCTGGCACCTGGGAGCTGGACTTTAAACCCTCCCCGGGAGCGTCCCATCCCTGACTCCATGCCCCTCGCCACCTCCTTGGCAGCGGCTCCAGCTCCATTAACCTTTCCAAGGTCGCAGTTCCGAAATAGAAAGTTTCTTTTAAAAAAAGATTCAAATGAGGTGCTTGCTTTGGATAATGAAGGGGTTTGCACAGAATTCTGATGTGGTTTTATCCCTAGTTTATAATAACGTGCAGTGGTCTCGTCAGCTTGGCTCATCAGGCAGCGATCTCGCCTCTGAGTCAGAAGCTGGAATTGGGCAAGTCACAATCCAGGATGGTGTTCCGGAGAAAGTGACCTTCACACGTGCCCTTCAGCCAAGACCCCTGTCTGCCTGGCCAACGGCTCACGTTGGGGTTATTGACCTCATGGCGCTGTTTGGAAGAAGGACAGGTAGTTCTCCAAGTGACCTGGCCAACACGCTCCCCTGCGCTGTTAATGTCTCGCCGCGGTTTGTGGGATATTGCTGTGCGCGGAACGTCCGTCATGTTTGGCCATGTAATTTGTCAGCCGTGGCTCAGTGGGCAGCACCTACGTCTCTGAGTCAGAAGGTTGTGGGTTCAAGTCCCACTCCAGAGACTTGAGAACAAAAATCCAGACCGACACTCCCAGTGCAGTGCTGAGAGAGCGCCATCGTGTCGATGGGGCAGTACTGAGGGAGCGCTGCACTGTCGGAGGGGCAGTACTGAGGGAGTGCTGCACTGTCGGAGGGGCAGTACTGAGAGAGCGCTGCACTTTTGGAGGGACAGTACTGATGGAACGCTGCACTGTCGGAGGGGCAGTACTGAGGGAGTGCCGCACTGTCGGAGGGACAGTACTGAGGGAGCGCTGCACTGTCGGAGGGGCAGTACTGAGGGAGTGCCGCACTGTCGGAGGGACAGTACTGAGGGAGCGCTGCACTGTCGGAGGGGCAGTACTGAGGGAGTGCCGCACTGTCGGAGGGACAGTACTGAGGGAGCGCTGCACTGTCGGAGGGGCAGTACTGAGGGAGTGCTGCACTGTCGGAGGGGCAGTACTGAGGGAGCGCTGCACTGTCGGAGGGGCAGTACTGAGGGAGCGCTGCACTGTCGGAGGGGCAGTACTGAGGGAGCGCTGCACTGTCGGAGGGGCAGTACTGAGGGAGTGCCGCACTGTCGGAGGGGCAGTACTGAGGGAGTGCTGCACTGTCGGAGGGGCAGTACTGAGGGAGCGCTGCACTGTCGGAGGGGCAGTACTGAGGGAGCGCTGCACTGTCGGAGGGACAGTACTGAGGGAGCGCTGCACTGTCATCTTTCGGATGAGATGTTAAACTGGGGCCCCGCCCTCTCAAGTGGACGAGAAAGATCCACACCTGCTATTTTGAAGAAAAGCAGGGATGTCCCAGCCAATATTTTTATCCATCAATCAACATCACTAAAGCAAATTATCTGGTCATTATCACATTGCTGTTTGTGGGAACTTGCTGTGCACAAATTAGCTGCCACCTTTCCCACATTACAACAGTGACTACACTTCAAAAAGTACTTCATTGGCTGTAAAGCGCTTTGGATCGCCCTGAAGTTATGAAAGGTGCTATCGAAATGAAAGTCTTGACGCACAATAACAGTGACTGTACTTCAAAGTGGTTGGCTGTGGTAAAGTGCACGGGAAGGAGTATTTCTGAGACCGGTGGTCAATATAAACTCCTTCTGTGAGTCAGAGATGTATATCAGTGTCGTACTGAGCTACACCGAGCAGTCAGTCGGGGATCAGATATTGGATCCTTGTTCCCTGTTGAGTTAGCTGATCGAAGCCAGGTACAATAGGAGGTGTTACAGTGGGTCTGAACAGTTACAGCGCAGGAGGTGGTCACTCAGCCCGTCGAGCCCGTGCCGGCTCTCTGCAAGAGCACTTCAGCCAGTCCCACTCCCCCGCCCTTTCCCCGTAGCCCGGCACATTATTTTCCTTCAGATACTTATACTTGTACAACTCCCTTTTGAAAGCCACGATTGAGTCTGCCTCCATCACCCTCTCAGGCAGCGCATTCCAGATCCTAACCACTCGCTGAATAAAAAAGTTTTTCCTCATGTCGCCTTTGGTTCTTCCGCTGTTCACCATAAATCTGTGTTCTCTGGTTCTCGACCCTTCCACCAATGGGAGCAGTTTCTCTCTTAACCCTTCCACCAATGGGAGCTATTTCTCTCTCAATCCTTACGCCAATGGGAACAGTTTCTCTCTCAACCCTTCCGCCAATGGGGAACAGTCTCTCTCTTATCTACTCTGTCTGGAACCCTCATGATTTTGAACACATCTCCTCTCAACCTTCTCTACTCTGAGGAGAAGTATATCAAAGAGATGTGTATCTGCCAGGGTCCCAGCTCCTGATCATGATCGACTAATTCCGGCTGGAAAGCCAAGTAAGGAAAGGATCAAGCTCAATAGTGATGCACGCTATGGTCAAATAGCCTTCTGGTGCACTCTCGCACCAACATAGTGTAAAACTGGAACTCTCTTCCCCCAAAAGCGGTGGACGCCAAGGGTCAATTGGAGCTTTCAAGACTGAGGTCTCTAGATTTTTTTTTTATTCGACAAGGTTGTCAAAGGATATGGAGAAAAGGTGATGATCTGATTGACTGGTGGAACAGGCTCAAGGGGCTGAATGGCCTCCTCCTGTTCTGATGTACTTTAAATTTGCCCAAAATTCTTTCCTGTTTCTGAAGTGTGTCTGCTTATCCAATACATGAAGTGTTTTATAAATGTGCACTAAACCAATGGTTTTAATTTTAAACGTATAATCCTGTTAAATATTTAAAATTCCTTCGCTCAGACTAATCATTTGTTTTCACTCCGCGACAACCTGCATTTATGGAGTGGTGTTAATGTGCAGAGACCTCCCAAGGCATCAGGAGAACAGGAGGAATGAACTGCTATAACACAGGCTCGGTTACAGGGATGGAGGTCACGGGGGTTTTATGTGGGAGATGCGGCAAGCCAGATACATTTAGGAAGGGATTACAAGCTATCTTATGTTCTTTTACAGTCATATAGGTGTCAGCCATGTCTCATTATCTGATCATTGCTGTTTGTGGGAGCTTGCTGTGCGCAAATTTACTGCCGCGTTTCTGACACCACAACAGTGACTACACTCCAAAAACTCAAGCACTTTGCGACGTCCTTTCTTTAAGTAGCGATGAAGATAATATTAAGCTCCAGCCACCGAAACAAAGCTGCACGCTCCTGAAACTCGGTATCCTGCTGGGGTTTTTTTTAAACGATTCCACGCTTGTTGCTTCCCGGAACTTTCCCGTAAATCCATTCCTCATGTTGATCGGTTTCTGTGAGGACGGACATCCTGTCATCATTCCTAATTCACCAATCTGTATTGACTTGTCCAGCTAGCCCACTTTCAGTGTCAGACACAGAGTACTGTTTATTTACTGCGTCTGAGGGGTGACCTGTTAGACGTGCTTCAAATTATGCACGGGTGGACATAGAGAAGGTGTTTCCACTTGTGGTGGTGGGGGATGGGAAGTCCAAAACTAAGGGGCCATCAATATAAGATAGTCACTCCTAAATCCAATGGGGAATTCGGGAGAAAGTTCTTTACCCAGAGAGTGGTGAGAATGTGGAACTCGCTGTCACAGGGAGTGGTTGAAGCGAATAGTATCGATGCATTTAAGTGGAGACTGGATAAACAGAACGGGAGCTTAGTGGTAATGTTCCTGGACGAGTAATTGTAATGTATTTACCTCATGGGTTCTTTGCTTAAGAATTCACAGCAACACGTTGCTATTAAGAACGAGTTGGTTAATTAACAAAGGTTTAACAATCACCCCACACATTACCAGTTCATCCACTAGGCTCACAACTGCATACCTCATCGTGGATGACCTAGACCCAATTGGCTGGGGTTTTATTGAGTCCTAAGCCACTCACAATGCAACAGCTCATAGGCTCACACATTACAGTAATCCAGAATGATCCAGAGAGGTTGAGTTCAAGTCTCACTTCGGCCACTGGGGAATTTAACTTCAGTTAATTAAATAAATCTGGAACAATTTCTTTAAAAAGCTGGTATCAGTTATGGTGGCCATGCAACTACTGGGTGGTTGTAAAAACCCATCTGGTTTTGACCACACTCGACCAGCTCCGTTGGGCGGGCCACATTGTCCGCATGCTCGGACTCCCAAAGCAAGCGCTCTACTCGGAACTCCTACACGGCAAACGAGCCCCAGGTGGGCAGAGCAAACGTTACGAGGACACCCTCAAAGCCTCCCTGATAAAGTGCAACATCCCCATCGACACCTGGGAGTCCCCGGCCAAAGACCGCCCTCAGTGGAGGAAGAGCATCTGTGTCTGTACATTCGATGTATTTCTATACACCACCTGTGAGGTTCTTTCACAGACGCTTCCTTTCCGAGCAGTAAAGCAGGGATCAGAGTCATAGCTCGAGCTGCGAGTCCTTGAAGGCCTCCCTCGAGTGTCAGTGACCAGACTGAAGATGCAATAACAGTGCAAAAAAAACCTAGGCCAGTCGCTGGTGAGTGCCACCTGTTCCGGCTTAAGCTGAATCAATGAGAGGCGCTGCTCATCGGAAAGAAAAGATTGGACTAATTTCACTCGTGCATTACCGGTCTGGAGAGAGACCAGTCCAGATGTTACCACTTACCAGTTTAACAATCCAGAATTAACTTCAGATGAAGGCTGTACATGTGACATGGAGAGTGTCATTTTTTTTCTGGCATGTCCGGGTTTTTTTGGCTGGTTTCCCGATGTAGGATTTTTACCGTCCCATATTGGTCCAGTGTGAAGGTGTTTGATGTAAGACCCGGCAGAAAATCGTTTCAACACTGGAATTGGAGCTCTCTTGCTGGTTCAGTGGGTAGTGGCATCACCCTGTGTGGTACCGTGTCAGTCAGACCAAGAAAGCCCAAGATTCAAGATTTAGTGGTCCATGCAATGTCCCCAGGACTGTGAGGTGTAATGTATTGGCCTTTCTCTAAAAGGAAGAACGAAAGACGTGCATTTCTATAGCGCCTTTCACGACCTCAGGAATTCCAAAAGCGCTTTGCAGCCAATGAAGTGCATTTGGAGTGTAGTCACTGTTGTAATGTGGGAAGCGCGGCAGTCAATTTGTGCACAGCAAGCTCCCACACACAGCAATGTGATACTGGCCAGATAATCTGTTTTTAGTTATGTTGATTGAGGGATAAATATTGGCCCCAGGACACCAGGGAGAACTCCGTGCTCTTCTTTGAAATAGTGACATTGGATATTTACGTCCACCTAAAAGAGTAGAAGGGGCCTCGGTTTAACGTCTCATCCGAAAGATGGCACCTCTGACAGTGCGGCACTCCCTCAGTACTACCCCTCCAATAGTGCGGCGCTCCCTGAGTACTGCCCCTCTGACAGTGCGGCACTCCCTCAGTACTGCCCCTCTGACAGTGCGGCACTCCCTCAGTACTACCCCTCCAACAGTGCGGCACTCCCTCAGTACTGCCCCTCCAACAGTGCAGTGCTCCCTGAGTACTGCCCCTCTGACAGTGCAGTGCTCCCTCAGTACTATCTCTCCAACAGTGCAACATTCCCTCAGTACTTCTTCTCCGACAGTGCGGCGCTCCCTCAGTATTACCACTCCGACAGTGCGGCGCTCCCTCAGCACTGCCCCTCCGACAGTGCAGCACTCCCTCAACACTACCTCTCCAACTGTGCAGCGCTCCCTCAGTACTGCACTGGAAGTGTCGGCCTGGATTATCTGCTCCGATCTGTGGAGTGCGACTGGGACCCACGGACCGTCTGAGTCAGAGGTGAGTTGTAGCTGGGGACGAGACTGGAGGTTTTAATTTACAGAGTCTCTGCGCTCGTGACCGAAGCGACAGCAACGTTTCCCGATAATAGCAGGATTATTTCTCCAGCAGAATACCGTGAGAGGAGGATAGTTACAGAAACAGACGATGTACGTAAATTCCAGTCACTGACAGCAGTGCGGCCTCCAAGCGTGACTGACTGGGAATTGGGTCATTCCCCAATCACCTCCATTGTGGCCGGGAGTCGTGGTGTCGGTACAGGCAGTGGGGGTTGCCAACCCTCTAGGATTGACCTGGAGTCTCCACCTGGAATATTGTGCTCAGTTTTGGTCTCCTAATCTGAGGAAGGATGTTCTTGCTATTGAGGGAGTGCAGCGAAGGTTCACCAGATTGATTCCTGGAATGGCAGGATTGACCTGTGAAGAAAGACTGGATTGACTAGGCTTATATTCTCTGGAGTTTAGAAGAATGAGAGGGGATCTCATAGAAGCATATAAAATCCTGACGGGATTGGACAGGTTAGATGCAGGAAGAATGTTCCCGATGTTGGGGAAGTCCAGACCCAGGGGTCACAATCTAAGGATAAGGGGTAAGCCATTTAGGACCGAGATGAGGAGAAACTTCTTCACTCAGAGAATTGTGAACCTGTGGAATTCTCTAGCACAGAAAGTCGTTGAGGTCAGTTCGTTAGATATATTCAAAAGGGAGTTAGATGTGGCCCTTACGGCTAAAGGGATCAAGGGGTATGGAGAGAAAGCAGGAATGGGGTACTGAGGGAATGATCAGCCATGATCATATTGAATGGCGGTGCAGGCTCGAGGGGCCGAATGGCCTATTCCTGCACCTACTTTCTATGTTTCTATGAATTGAAGATTAATCTCCAGGAAAAGCTGCGAGCAACATCTGGGTATTAAAACACTGTGGGGTTGATTTTCATTTTCTTGGTGCACTCGTTTATTGGAACAGTGTCAGAGTTGGGAGGAATCAGGCTGTTTGGCAATCAAAATCAACCAATTGAAGCACAAAGTGCCTGTGAGCTTTCCCATTGGCCGTTGGGGAAGGTGGGGCCTGGCGATGAAGGACATACCGAGCAGCCAATGGCGGGAGAGTTTTATTCCACGACGTTCCGCCTCGCATTAACCCGTGGGTTTACGCTAGGCGGAACATCGTGGAATAAAACCTCCAGGAATGCCTCCAAGTGGAGGTGACAACCCCAAATACTCAGCCAAAGAATCCCAGCCGTCCCTGAACTGTGCCTCTCGGACTACACCACACCCGATCGATGCACGGAGAGGGTTTTTTAGAATATATAGCTGTAAAGTTCGCAGGATAAAACATGAAACCTGGTCTTGGCTCCCAAGTAAGTCTTTCTTGGTTAAGCATGTTTTGCTGAATGCAGTTTGTTCGGCATTTTTAAAAGTAAATATCTGCAAGAAGCTGACAGTTAATGGCCCAGGGGGAGATGTTATCCTCCAATGCTCGCTGGATCTGGGGTATTGTTTTACTGTGAGCTGATGGGATACCAGTGCTTCCATGCTGGGGATGTTGGCCTGAGCGAGAACACTGAGGTTGGTGTGCCTATCCTGCCAGTGGACTGGCACGATCTAGATCAGTCCGATGGATGGGCCACATCGTCCGCATGCCCAATACGAGACTCCCAACATAAGCTCCGACACGGCAAGCGAGCCCCAGGTGGCCAGAGGAAACGTTACAAGGACACCCTCAAAGCCTCCTTGACAAAGTGCAACATCCCCGCCGACACCTGGGAGTCCCTGGCCCAAGACCGCCCTCGGTGGAGGAAGAGCATCCGGGAAGCGCCGCTCACTTTGAGTCTCTTCGCCGGGAGCACGCGGAAGCCAAGCGGAAGGAGCGCTCGGCAACCCAAGCACCCCACCCACCCGTCCCTCCAACCACCGTCTGCCCCACCTGTGACAGAGGCTGTAGGTCCCACATTGGACTCTTCAGTCACCTGAGAACTCAGTGTAGAAGCAATCATCCTCAACTCTGGGGGACTGCTTGAGAAGGATGGGGTATGAACGTACCAAACCCAATGCCTGCACCAGTCCACGAGATCTGCTCACTCCCAAACCCCTGCTCACTCCCGGGCCCCTGCTCGCTCCCGGGCCCCTGCTCGCTCCCGGGCCCCTGCTCGCTCCCGGGCCCCTGCTCACTCCCGGGCCCCTGCTCACTCCCAAACCCCTGCTCACTCCCGGGCCCCTACTCGCTCCCAGACCCCTGCTCGCTCCCAGACCCCTGCTCGCTCCCGGGCCCCTGCTCACTCCCAAACCCCTGCTCACTCCCAAACCCCTGCTCACTCCCGGGCCCCTGCTCGCTCCCGGGCCCCTGCTCGCTCCCGGGCCCCTGCTCGCTCCCGGGCCCCTGCTCGCTCCCGGGCCCCTGCTCGCTCCCGGGCCCCTGCTCACTTCTGGGCCCCTACTCACTCTCTCCCCCTCCCCACCCACCCACCCTTAAAAATATAAGACTGAGCTCGATATGCTTGGGTCGTCATGTTTAGGGATACAGATCTGACATCATCTAATTGAGTGGCGGAACAGGCTCGAGGGGCTGAAGGGCCTCCTCCTGTTTCTAACACTTGGAATGGATTACCAGGCAGGTAATGGAAGCCCAACGCCAAGAATCATTTAACTGTTGGATTGTGTGCTGGAAGGTTCGTACATGTTAAGTAAGTTAGTTGGAAAGAATGGCCTCCTTCATCTGTATCCATGTTGTGAGTTCAGACTAAGTTTTGTATTTTATCTCTGTACATGGACTGCACGGAATATCATTGGATATTAAGGGAATCAAGGGATTTGGGGACAGTTGAGGTAGAAGATCAGCCATGATCTCATTGAATGGCGGAGCAGGCTCGAGGGGCCGAATGGCCGACTCCTGCTCCTATTTCTTACGTTATGTTTTCCTCTGGGTACTGTGGTGTGGTGGCCATGTTACTGGATGAGTAATCCAGTGAATATGAGTTCAAATTCCAGCATGGTAGCTTGTGAATTTGAATTTGGTTCGAAAAAAATCCCGAAATGGAGAGCTGGCATCAGTAAAAGTGACCATGAAGCTGTCGGATTGTCGTAAAAACCCATCTGGTTCACTGATGTCCCTTTAGGGAAGGAAACCTGCCTCCCTTACCTGGTCTCTGGGCCTATATGTGACTCCAGTCCCACACCAACGTGGTGGAGCTCGCCACTCTGTGGTATCAAACCGCTACCAGTGGATCAAGAGGAAGGCGACTCGCAACCTCGGGGCGATAAATGCCAGCCTTGCCAGGGGCGCCCACCTCCCGAGAACAGAAACACTTATCAATTGACCCCCCCAGTTGTAATGTATGCCCCAGTGAGCATGCTCACAGGCTTGGCCAGTCACGTGATGTTCACAAGACTCAATTAACCGGTCCAGGCAGCGGGCGGTCGAGGGGATCGATCAGCCCGACTGTCTGCCTCTCTTCCGTGGCTTTGATCGCGCCAGGGTGTCCCTGGAGATGGAGCACGTGGTGTCCACCGGTACGCTCGCGGCCTTCCGCGAGAGGTGGGCGCCGGAGGGACTGGAGTGCATCATTACCCCCGGCAACCAAATTTTAATTTGAACTAAGTTTTATTCAGAAATTTGTGGGTTCTAGTGCCCTTACCAAAAGGTGGCATTGATTTAATCTTCTATTTTAAAAGAGTTGTAGAGCTGTTGCATTGTGAGTGGCTTAGCCAGTCACGTGATGTTCACAAGACTCAATAAAACCCCGGCCAGTTGGATTCGGGGGATCCACAATGGGGCAGGTGGTTGTGAGCCTGGTGGATGAACTGGTAATGTGTAGTGTGATTGTTAAACCTTTTGCTAATAAACCAACTAGTTCTTAATAGCAATGTGTTGCTATGAATTCTTTAGCAAAGAACCCATGAAGCAAATACATTACACCTCCCTCAACAACTATTTTTGGGGGAAAGAGAGTTCCAGATTTCCACAAGTGCTTTGTGACATCACCCCAAGTTTGTCTTTGGTCGCTTTGAGCTTGTGTTCTAAAATGGTGAATACAATCACATTTAGGCCAAAATTCAAAAGACGTGTTCTAAAATGGGTCTTGTCAGCGACTCCCGATTTTAACAGCCGATTGTTTTTTCTCTTCCCCGGAAAGCGCCAGTGGTGTCGATGTCTCCAAGATCGAGGAAATGGAAAAGATGCTGAAGGAGGCACAAGCAGAGAAGGCTCGACTTTTGGAGACCAGGGTATGTACCTCAGGGCTTCACTCAAACCTACTCCTGGTTATAGCTCAGGGAGGTAAACGCACCATCGCTCGCGTTATATTTTATTGGAAACATGAACAATTGGTTTCTTGCCCCCTGTGTCATTCCCAGATTTCCCCTGCACTGCCACTTCCCCTGGCTGGGTCCTCTTGCATCACCGGCTGATGGGACAGTTTACTGACCTGCATAAGATCATAAGAATTAGGAGCAGGAGTCGGTCATCATTCAATAAGATCACGGCTGAACTTCTACCTTAACTCACTTTTCCGCCCGATCCCCATATCCCTTGATTCCCCAAGAATCTATCGATCCCAGCCTTGAATATACTCAACGACTGAGCAACCACAGCCCTCTGGGGTAGAGAATTCCAAAGATTTACAACCCTCTGTTCAGAAATTTCTCCTCATCTCAGGCCTAAATAGCCGACCCCTTATCCTGAGACTGTGACCCCTGGTTCTAGGCTCTCCAGCCCGGGGGAAACCGCCTCTACTGAGGGGAGCCTCTGAATCTCCAGCCCTGCCCGCTCCTTCTTCTCCCTGCAACTTCGCAGTGGTCGCTCATCGTGAATGGCGATAGATTAGGAAAAGGAGAGGTGCAATGAGACCTGGGTGTCATGGTACATCAGTCATTGAAAGTTGGCATGCAGATACAGCAGGCGGTGAAGAAGGTAAATGGTATGTTGGCCTTCATAGCTAGGGGATTTGAGTATAGGAGCAGGGAGGTCTTACTGCAGTTGTACAGGGCCTTGGTGAGGCCTCACCTGGAATATTGTGCTCAGTTTTGGTCTCCTAATCTGAGGAAGGACGTTCTTGCTATTGAGGGAGTGCAGCGAAGGTTCACCAGACTGATTCCCGGGATGGCAGGACTGACATATGAGGAGAGACTGGATCGACTGGGCCTGTATTCACTGGAGTTTAGAAGAATGAGAGGGGATCTCATAGAAACATATAAAATTCTGACGGGATTGGACAGGTTAGATGCAGGAAGAATGTTCCCGATTTTGGGGAAGTCCAGAACCAGTGGTCACAGTCTAAGGATAAGGGGTAAGCCATTTAGGACCAAGATAAGGAGAAACTTCTTCACTCAGAGAATTGTTAACCTGTGGAATTCTCTACCGCAGAAAGTTGTTGAGGCCAGTTCATTAGATATATTCAAGAAGGAGTTAGATATGGCCCTTATGGCTAAAGGGATCAAGGGGTATGGAGAGAAAGCAGGAAAGGGGTACTGAGGTGAATGATCAGCCATGATCTTATTGAATGGTGGTGCAGGCTCGAAGGACCGAATGGCCTACTCCTGCACCTAATTTCTATGTTTCTATGTTTCCAACCCATTGCACGCAGCACCTCAGGACTACAGAACTCTTGACCATCCTCAGTCTTCGCTGCCTACAATCTATTCCAAAACCCAAGCTTGGTGTGTCTTAATCATAAACCAGGGATGTTTAAAATGCTGATTGACCAGGACGATATCACAACTGAGAGGTTATAACTATCAGGAAAGATTGAATGAGCTGGGGCGCTTTTCTCTAGAAAAGGGCGAGCTGAGGGTGTGACCTGATAGAGGGCTTTAAGATTTTGAAATAGTTTGATAGGGTAGACGTAGAGAAGATGTTTCCACTTATGGAATCCAAAGTTAGGGATCATAAATGTGAGATAGTCACTAATAAATCCAATGGGGAATTTACCCAGAGAGCGGTGAGAATGTGGAACTCTCTCCCACAGGGAGTGGTTGAGGTGATTGTTATCGATGTATTTCAGGGGAAGCTGGAGAAAGAAATAGAAGGATAGGCTGATGGGGTGGCAGGAGGCTGGTGTGGAGCATAAACACCGACACGGACCTGTTGGGCCGAACGGCCTGTTTCTATGCCGTATATTTCTGTGTAATTCTATATAATAAAATCACAATTCATCTGGGAGGTTCCTGACCCACTCCTGGCGGGACGGTGGAGGAGTGCAGTGGGATAGTTTTTGTACGGAAGAAGGAAGGGCTGTTCACCCATGAAGCCTGTTCCTCCACGTAACATGGACAATCGATCCTGTTGTGGGCTACAACTCGTCCTTCTATTCGTCGACGGAAAGATTCAGTTTTACCTGCTCCCCGAACCCCAGTTGTTGTGTAAAGCTTTAGAATCCATCCTGGTTTCTCCACGATTCAACACTGCCCTCAATAAACAACAACTCCCTCCCTCCTCCCCACCTAGAGTACTACCCTCATGTCCTGGTGAGCGTGCAGTGTCTCTGTTTATAACCTCCACTCCCACTCCCAAATCTACCCAGCTCTTCTTTGAGGGGGTGAATTAACAGACGTGATATATTCTTCTTCACCACATCACAAACACATACACACACCCAAGATAGCTCGTTCGGGACTGGTTTCTCGTAGCTCTGATGTACTGGTACTCTACGTGTAACAAGACTATCCGACTCCTCAGAAACAATACAGTCATTCCAACTTTCAACTCTTTCCACGTCTGTAGGTAAAATATAATCAATGTGAGCAAACTGAACCTTTCCACGACCCGGCCCATTGACCGGATATGTGCAGGGGCCACTTATCAACAGAGCCATTGCTTTTTCTCGGAGTTCATTCCATATCCGGTGTATTATAACAGTTACTGGCGCTAAATGAAGAGCAGTAACACTTCTCTGTGAGACCATGCCCCTAGTTTTAGTTTCCCCTATGAGTGGAAATATCCTCTCTTGACGAACCCCCTCATTATCTTATATGTCTCAATAAGACGACCTCTCATTCTTCTGAACTCCAACGTGTAGGGGCCCAACCTACTCAGCCTATCTTCATAAATCAAATCCTTCATCTCCGGAAACAACCGAGTGAACCTTCTCAAAGCAGCCTCCAATGCAATAATCTTAAAGGCCTCTGTTAGTTCACCACTCAGTCGTCTTATTTCTAGAGAAAAGCGCCCCAGTCTATTCAATCTTTCCTGATAGTTATAACACCTCAGTTTTGCATTGTAAAAAGGCACTAAAACATCGAGGTTAGTTTCTGTCATCCGGTGCGAATAAATTTCTTCTAAAACTCCGGTCTCACTTGGGGGGTGCTTGTTAATTGTTTAACTTTTAGTTCCACCAGCGAGTTACCCGTTCGCCCCATGCCAGGTTTTAGCCGAGGGTTTGGGTGATGTGCCACCCTGGCACACAGCATGAAACACAAGATGGGAATCGGGAGCATTGCTTCTCGCTCTGAGAGCCGACAGCCCTGGGGCTCCAGGAATGCTTCACAATCCTTTCCTGTTTATCTTTTGGCAGAAATTAAAATCTTCAGACTTCCTGGAGTTTTAGGGGATGGGAGCTCAGATGTTGCAGAAGTCCCACGGGCTTTTGTGTGTGTGTGTGTGTGGTGTGTCGATATATGTGTGATATTTATATATATATATATATATATATATATCTGGGTGTGAGTGTTCTGTGTGGGTGGGTGTAAATATGGATGTGGATGTGTGCGTGTGCAGGGGTATGTGTCTGTGTGTGTTGTGTGGGTGTGTGTAAATATGGGTGAGGATGTGTGTGCGTGTGCAGGGGTATGTGTCTGGGTGTGTGTAAATATGGGTGAGGATGTGTGTGCATGCAGGGGTATGTGTCTGTGTGTGTTGTGTGTGGGAGTGTGTAAATATGGGTGAGGATTTGTGTGCGTGCAGGGGTATGTGTGTGTGTTGTGTGTGTATATGTGTATTGCTTTAGGGAATGTCTCTAAAGATGCCGAGAGGGTGAATCGCTCCCCAGTGTATTTCTTTGGCGAATGTCTCTAACGGTGCAGTGAGGGTGAATCACCCATTTAAGACGGAGACAAGGAGGAAATTCTTCTCTGAGGGTGGTGAATCTTTGAAATTCTCTACCCCAGAGAGCTGTGGAGACTGGGTCATTGAATATATTCACGGTGGCAATAGACAGATTTTTCAACGATAAGGGTTATGGTGAGCGGGCGGGGAAGTGGAGTTGAGGCTAAGATCAGATCAGCCATGATCTTATTGAATGGCGGAGCAGGCTCGAGGGGCCAAGTGGCCGACTCCTGTTCCTATTTCTTGTGCTATGTATTTTCCCCTCCAAATCCATTTTCCTGTCCTCAATTTGAAACCAGTTTCTGAGCACAGTGCTATGAGGGAGGGAGTTCCACAATGTTGACCCAGCAACGGTTTTAAGGAATGGCCCACGTGCGTCCAAGTGTGCGACTTGTGAGATGGCACCTGCTGCCCTGGTTCCTCCCAGCGGTGGAGGTCACGGGTTTGGGAGGTGCTACCGAAGTAGCCTTGGCGAGTCGGGTGGGTTTTCTGGATGACGATGATGTTGGTGTTGTTCCCCTCCCCCTCCCGTCCCACAGGCTCGCGAGATGGAGATGCGTCGTCAGGCCTTTGACGAAGAGCGCAAGAGGCGCGAGGAGCTGGAGAAGAGGCTACAGGATGAAACCGTTCACCGGCAGCAGTTGGTCGATAAAGAGGTCAAGATGCGGGAGAAAAATTTTTCACAGGTACCCGCTGACTGGAATCGCCCAAACTTATTTTTTTTATTTACGTGGTTGCAGAGGAATAGAAGGTTCCTGGTTCCACGGCAACGGTGTGTTATTGTACCTCCACCTCTGTTTGTTGGGTTTCTGATACTGGCCGCACCGTCAAACTGCCAGCATCAACTTGCATTTATATAGCGCCTTTAACGCCGTAAACCGTCCCGAGGCGCCTCACGGGAGCGTTATCAAACCAAACGTGACACCCAGCCGCAGAAGGAGATTGTTCGGACAGGTGACAAGAAGCTGGGTCAAAGAGGTCGATTTTAAGGAGCGTCTTAAAGGAGGCGAGAGAGAGGCGGAGAGGTTTAGGGAGGGAATTCCAGAGCTTGGGGCCCAGGCAGCTGGAGGCACGGGGGAAGAGGCCAGAGATCTCGGAGAGTTATCGGGCTGGAGGTTGGGAGGGAGGGAACATCAGAGAATGAAAGATAAGCCAACTTAGTGGTTTATTTCAGAGCAGCAAAGGTAGAGGCCTCGGAACAGACAGCCCGCCTACCCACTAGGTACGACTGGGGCAATGAGAGGCCTCACTAAAACAAAACACACTTCCACCACCATGGGGGGGAGGGGGCGGGGGCCGGCAGCATTAAAGCCATCTAATGCCAACTGAAGGAAGACTGTGACAATGTTTACAAACCTTGTCACCATGTTTTGCCGCCGTGCATTGTACGGCAGCTAGTGAATAACTGGACCTCGCATTCTTTGAGTCATAAAGAATGAACTTGCATTTATATAGCAACTTATATTCCCGACTTCAGAACTTCCCAAAGCGCTTCACAGCCAATGAAGTACTTTTTGAGGTGCAGTCACTGTTGTAACATAGGAAACGCAGCAGCCAATTTGCGCACAGCAAGCTCCCACAAACAGCAATGTGACCATGACCCAGATAACCTGTTTTAGTTGAGGGGTAAATGTGGCCAGGACACCGGGGATAACTCCCCTGCTCTCCTTCAACTAATGCAATGGGATCTTTAATATCCACCTGACAGAGCAGGTGAGGGGTTTGGGGAGGGGGGGACGGGAAGTGTAAATCTAATCGATAGCAGCTTAGTCCCAAGATGGGCCCTCCTTGTTGTTGGGGGTCTCCATGATGTTCTGCCTTTGAATTCCACTTCACTCGTTCATTCTGACCTGCCTTCCAGGCACGACCTTTAACCCGGTATCTACCAATCAGGAAGGAGGATTTTGACCTACGGTCCCACATCGAATCGTCGGGGCACAACCTGGAGATCTGCTACCAGGTGACCATGTCCGAGAAGATGTGCAAAGGTTACCTCACGAAGATGGGCGGGAAGATCAAGTCCTGGAGAAAACGCTGGTTTGTCTTTGACCGGATCAAGCGGACGTTGTCGTATTACGTGGGTAAGGGGCCCTTGTACTGTTGGGGTTCTGCTTTTGGAAACTCATCATTTTACTATTTCTCTCTCGGACGTGAGAGATATCAGACCCTCCCCCCGACACTGTCGAACCCCAGTATTAGGTAAACACCTTCGGGCGGGTGGCATGGAAGGAGAGGAGGGGGTCAATTAAAATTTTCAAGACTTAGTTGGGCAAGAGTATGGTAATGTACGCATCTGTGAGTATGCTCGCAGGTTTGTAGAGCTGTTGCGTTGTGAGTGGCTTAGCCAGTCACGTGATGTTCACAAGACTCAATAAAACCCCAGCCAGTTGGGTTCGGGGGATCCACGACGGGGCAGGTGGTTGTGAGCCTAGTGGATGAACTGGTAATGTGTACTGTGATTGTTAAAGCTTTGCTAATAAACCGACTAGTTCTTAATAGCAATGTGTTGCTATGAATTCTTAAGCAATGAACCCATGAAGCAAATACATTACAGGTATTAAGGATTACGGAACCAAGGCGGGTAGAAGGAGTTAAGATACAGATCAGTCATGATCTAATTGAATGGCGGAACAGGCTCGAGGGGCTAAATGGCCTCCTTGTGTTCCTCATTGAGCAAGGCGCCAGTACGCGCTATGGAAACTCTGCCTGGTGGCTAGCTTTCCGATCGCAGTGCAGTGACTACCTGCACAAGTGTCGACACCGAGGGTCAGCTGTGCTGACCCAGTCCTCCCCTCCCCCGTGGTCCCAGCGACTTGCTCTCCGTCACTGTCCAGGCCGACGTGAGACGATTGGCCTCTGGGGGTGAGGTACCAGAGCGTTTCCTGGACCTCTGGATCTCAACTCTGGCCCTTTGGGAGAGATGGGACGGATATTGGGGAATAATGAGAGGGCAGGAAAAACACTGTTGAAAGAATCGACCTGGACATTTTAATTGAAACGATTTAATTTTCCGACAGATAAACACGAAAGTAAATTAAAGGGAGTGATTTATTTTCAAGCCATCGAGGAGGTTTACTATGACCATCTCCGAAGTGCCTCAAAGGTAAGAAACTACACAGGTGCTCCTACTCTGGAACTGGTAATGGTGCAGATAGACCCTGCCTTCCTCTCCCACAGTCACACCGACCTCTCTTCCTGGCTTCATTGGCTACACTATCTCCTCTGGGTCAGAAGGTTGTGGATTCAAGTCCCACAACAGGACATTGAACAACAAGAACATAAGAAATAGGAACAGGAGTCGGTCATTTGGCCTCTCGAGCCTGCTCCACCATTCAATAAGATCATGGCTGATCTGATCATGGACTCAACTCCACTTCCCTGCCCGCTCCCCATAACCCTTCACTCCTTTATCGCTCAAAAATCTGTCTATCTCCACCTTAAATATATTCAATGACCCAGCCTGCACAGCTCTCTGGGGCAGAGAATTCCACAGATTCATGACCCACTGAGAGAAGAAATTCCTCCTCATCTCAGTGTTAAATCAGCGACCGCTTATTCTGGAACTATGCCCCTCGTTCTAGATTCCCCCACGAGGGGAAACATCCTCTCTGCATCTACCCTGTCGAGCCCCCTCAGAATCTTCCACGTTTCAATAAGATTACCTCTCATTCTTCTAAACTCCAATGAGTATAGACCCAACCTGCTCAACCTTTCCTCATATGACAACCCCCTCATCTCAGGAATTAATCTAGTGAACCTTCTCTGAACTGCCTCCAATGCAAGTATATTCCTCCTTAAATTGAGCACGTGTCTCTGCAGTGCTGTGGCCTGGGAATACCGCACTGTCAGAAGGTTGGGAGGTTAAGCCAATCCTCATCTGCCTGTTCATGTGGATGTTGAAGATCCCACGCGAAGATTCTGAAGGGGATTGACCGGGTAGTTGCTGGGAGGATGTTTCCCCCGGGCTGGGAAGTCTAGAACCAGGGGTCACAGTCTCAGGATAAGGGGTCGGCCATTTAGGACTGCGATGAGGAGGAATTTCTTCACTCAGAGGGTGGTGAATCTTTGGAATTCTCTGCCCCAGAGGGCTGTGGCTGCTGAGTCGCTGAGTATATTCAAGGCTGAAATCAATAAATTTTTTTGGACTCGAGGGGAATCGAGGGATATGGGGTTCGGGCGGGAAAATGGAGTTGAGGTCGATGATCTTACTGAATGGCGGAGCAGGCTTGAGGGGCCGAATGGCGTACTCCTGCTCCTAATTATTATGTTCTTATGATTGGCAAAAGAACCTTGGAGAGGGTGCAGTGGGGATTTTCTCGAATGATGCCAGGGATGACCAAGTTCAGTTATGCTGTGGGACTGGAGATGTTGGGATTGTTCTCCAAAGAGCAGAGAGGGTTACGATGGAATTTAATACAGATGATCAAAAAGAGCCCGAGGGGGAGATGGGGAGAATGTTTTTACGCGGCGAGTTGTTGTGATCGGGAACGCGCTGCCTGAAAGGGCGGTGGGAGCAGATTCAATAGTAACTTTCAAAGGGGAATTGGATATAGACTTGAAAAGGAAACATTTTTAGAGCGGGGGGGGGGGAGTGGGATTAATGGATCGCTCTCTCACAGAGTCGGCACAGGCACGATGGGCCGAATGGCCTCCTTCTGTGCTGTACGATTCTAACAATCAAAAGCAGGCCAGGGAGTTTTCCCGGTGTCCTTGCCAATCCCGTCTCGACTCACACCGCACTGGGTGTTTGCGGGACGTTACAGGCTGTGTATGCCGGCTCTGCATTGCAGAAGTAATTTTCTGTGTGAAGTGTTTCCAAGCGTTTTGATGTCGCAAATGTGTAAGTATTTATATTGTCAGTGTTTTTTTTTTGTTCCCACTGATGCCAGTTGCAGCACTGTGCTTGCTCTGCCCAGGAAATCGAGCCCCAATCAATCCGTTTACTGGTCTGTGGCAGTCCGCAATAACAGGGCTTCATTCTATTAAAGGCCGATCACACTGCTTCCTCAGGCGGCAAACCTTTCCATCTCTGATGTAGCTGTTTAGAAAACACTTTTTTTTTGAGTAGTTGTGGCTCTTGGATTCAGGACATTGAAACCAGTTACCCCCTCAGATCCCTGGTGTTGGATTTGAGATATCAGGAGATCACTAACCCTCCCCCGCCCCCGCCCCCTTCCCTCCCCCCCCCCCACTCCAGGAGTAAGTTATGTGTCAAAGTTGGAAACCTGGGGGAAGGTGTGATTTAAGTTGGATCTCACTGCGGAAGAGCAATGTTTCGGGGTAAAGAAGAATTCTTCTTCACTTTTTTTAGCAAGATTGTAAAGAAAGAACGACTTGCATTTATATAGCGCCTTTCATATCCTCAGGACGTCCCAAAGCACTTTACAGCCAATGAAGTACTTTAGGAATGTAGTCACTTCAAACTTCGCAACAGGCGAGACAACCAAGCAAGCTCCCTCAAATAGCAATGTGATAATGACCAGATAATCTGCTTTTGTTTATGTTGACTGAGGGATAAATATTGGTCAGGACACCGGGGAGAACTCCCCTGCTCTTCAAATCGTGCCGCAGGATCTTTTATATCCACCTGAGAGCAGACGGGGCCTCGGTTTAACATTTCAAAAGAAAGACGGCACCTTCGACAGTGCAGTGCTCCCTCAGTACTGCCCCTCCGACAGTGCGGCGCTCCCTCAGTACTGCCCCTCCGACAGTGCGGCGCTCCCTCAGTACTGCCCCTCCGACAGTGCGGCACTCCCTCAGTACTGCCCCTCCGACAGTGCGGCACTCCCTCAGTACTGCCCCTCCGACAGTGCAGCACTCCCTCAGTACTGCCTCTCCGACAGTGCGGCACTCCCTCAGTACTGCCCCTCTGACAGTGCGGCACTCCCTCAGTACTGCCCCTCCGACAGTGCGGCAATCCCTCAGTACTGCCCCTCCGACATGCAGCGCTCCCTCAGTACTGCCCCTCTGACAGTGCGGCACTCCCTCAGTACTGCCCCTCCAACAGTGCGGCACTCCCTCAGCACTGCCCCTCCGACAGTGTGGCACTCCCTCAGCACTGCCCCTCCGACAGTGTGGCACTCCCTCAGTACTGCCCCTCCGACAGTGCAGCACTCCCTCAGTACTGCCCCTCCGACAGTGTGGCACTCCCTCAGTACTGCTCCTCCGACAGTGCGGCACTCCCTCAGTACTGCTCCTCCGACAGTGCGGCACTCCCTCAGTACTGCCCCTCCGACAGTGCAGCACTCCCTCAGTACTGCCCCTCCGACAGTGTGGCACTCCCTCGGTACTGCTCCTCCGACAGTGTGGCACTCCCTCAGTACTGCTCCTCCGACAGTGCGGCACTCCCTCAGTACTGCACTGGGAGTGTCAGCCTAGATTTTGTGCTCAAGTCTCTGAGGGGGGACCTGAACCTACAACCTTCTGCTACCCACTGAGGCACGGCCGACACATAAACGTGTACATTAATAAAGAAATTCATAATTTGGCTGCACAGCGAACATGGGAGCTCCTCTTTAGTTCACAGCAGTGGCACTCACAGATTGAAGGCCCGATTATTCGTGGGTCATTTTAAGCCGTACCAACCCACCCGGAGGGGAGAGCGGGGAATGGGGCATGTTCGGGTCAGAGGTCAAAGGGAGCGCAAAATGGGGCGAGGTGTAAAATCCGACCCCAAACTGCCCCGTTAACGTCTGGGTTGGGTTAAAATTACCCCCTTAAAGCCTCTGTATTAAGTTACAACTTTGAGCTCCGCGAACTGTGAGCAAGATCTTCCCTTGCCGTCAGGTGTATTTATTGCTTGTGCTTTTCTCTCTCTTTTCTCTGTTGCCTGGGCTATTTCCTTCCTTGCTGGCAGAAGGGATATTTGAGCCTGCATAGAATCAATGTACGTATAATTCACAGCTCTCTGTGTTGTGTGTCAGCCTCGCTCTCTGCTTGCCAAGGCTACGTCTCTGTTCTATGTCAGCACAGCTCACCGTGAAATCGCTTTTTAAAGTAAACTAGCCCTCGGCCGGGGCGGTGATGGCCCGAGCTCACTGGTGGTCACTGAGGGGGTGACGTCATTTGTGGTCGCACAGAATCAGTGGCTCGCTTTATGGCCCGCCCATTGACTGCAACCGATAAACTCTGGAATTCCCTCCCTAAACCTCTCCGCCTCTCTCTCCTCCTTTAAGACCCTCCTTAAATCCTACCTGTTTGACCCAGCTTTTGGTCATCTGCCCTAATCATAGAATCGTAGAAAAATTACGACGCAGGAGGCCATTCGGCCCATCGTGTCCGCGCCGGCCGACCAAGAGCTATCCAGCCCAATCCCACTTTCCGGCTCTCGGTCCGTAGCCCTGTAGGTCACGGCACTTCAGGTGCACATCCAAGTACTTTTTAAATGTGGTGAGGGTTTCTGCCTCAACCACCCTTTCAGGCCGTGAGTTCCAGACCCCCACCACCCTCTGGGTGAAGATATTTCCCCTCAAATCCCCTCTAAACCTCCTACCAATTACTTTAAATCTGTGCCTCCTGGTTATTAACCCCTCTGCTAAGGGAACTAGGTCCTTCCTATCCACTCTATCCAGGCCCCTCATAATTTTATACACCTCAATAATGTCTCCTCTCAGCCTCCTCTGTTCCAAAGAAAACAACCCCAGCCTATCCAATCTTTCCTCATCGCTAAAATTCTCCAGTCCCGGCAACATCCTCGTAAATCTTCTCTGCACCCTCTCTAGTGCAATTACATCTTTCCTGTAATGTGGTGACAGGAATTGGTTACCCGCCCTAATATCTCCTTCTGTGGCTCCGACTCTGATCAGAAATCAGGCAGGGTGTAAAACAACAACAACTTGCATTTATATAGCGCTTTTACGGTAGTAAAACGTCCCAAGGCGTGTCACAGGAGTGCAATCAGACAAAGGTTTGACACCAAGCCACATAAGGGGATATTAGGGCAGGTGACCAAAAGCTTGGTCAAAGAGGTCGGTTTGCAGGGGCGCCTCAGAGGAGGAGAGAGAGGCGGAGAGGTTTAAGGAGGACATTTTAGAGAATAGTGCCCGGGCAGCTGAAGGCACGGCCACCAAAGGTGGAGCGATGGAAATCGGGGGATATGCAAGAGGCCAGAATTGGAAGAGCGTAGATGCCTTATTCCCAACGGGTAACAACTAGGAGGGGGATCCCTCCTCAGCTGCCAATTTCACCGCCCAGAATGCCACACGATCGAAGTGAGCCAATGACGGCATGAGTTAGCACACTCCAGACCGATGAGGGAATCGTACGTTAGAGCTGGTCCTGCCTAATGTACGTGGAGTACCCCCATTTCTGTAAAGAAAGGAAGACTTGCATTTCTATAGCGCCTTTCATGGCCTCAGAATGTCCCAAAGCGCTTTACAGCCAATGAAGTACTTTCGGAGTGTAGTCACTGTTGTAATGTGGGAAACGCGGCAGCCAATTTGCGCACTGCAAGCTCCCACAATGTGATAATAACCAGTTCATCTGTTTTTAGTGATTTTGATTGAGGAATTAATAATGGCCCCAGGATACCCAGGGAGAACTCCCCCATCTTCTTCGAAATAGTGAGACCTTCACCTGAGAGAGAAGACGGAGCCTCAGCTTACCGCCTCATCCAAAAGACGGCCCCTCTGACAGTGTAGCACTCCCTCAGTACTGGCCCTCCGACAGTGCGCCGCTCCCTCAGTACTGCCCCTCCGACAGTGCGGCGCTCCCTCAGCACTGCCCCTCCGACAGTGCGGCACTCCCTCAGTACTGCCCCTCCGACAGTGTGGTACTCCCTCAGTACTGCCCCTCCGACAGTGCGGCACTCCCTCAGTACTGCCCCTCCGACAGCGCGGCACTCCCTCAGTACTGTCCCTCCGACAGTGTGGTACTCCCTCAGTACTGCCCCTCCGACAGTGCGGCACTCCCTCAGTACTGTCCCTCCGACAGTGTGGTACTCGCTCAGTACTGCCCCTCCGACAGTATGGTGCTGCCTCAGTACTGCCCCTCCGACAGTGCGGCACTCCCTCAGTACAGCCCCTCCGACAGTGCGGCACTCCCTCAGTACAGCCCCTCCGACAGTGCGGCACTCCCTCAGTACAGCCCCTCCGACAGTGCGGCACTCCCTCAGTACAGCCCCTTCGACAGTGCGGCACTCCCTCAGTACAGCCCCTCCGACAGTGCGGCACTCCCTCAGTACAGCCCCTCCGACAGTGCGGCACTCCCTCAGTACTGCCCCTCTGACAGTGCAGCACTCCCTCAGTACAGCACTGGGGAGTGTCGGCCTAGATTTTGTGCTCCAGTCTTGAACCCACAATTTTTCTGATTCGGAGCCACTGAGCTACGACTAACAGTAAGATGATACTTGTGTGCCAGATTGGGCATTTAATTCTGCCTGTGTGAACTGTTAAAAGAAAGAACTTGCGTTTATATAGCGCTTCACATCCTAGGGCCGCCCCAAAGCGCTCTCCAGCCAATGAAGGCCTTGATGTCAATGTGAGTTAGCATCTTCAAGACAGAAGTGAACTGGAGTGTAGACAGTGTTGCAATGTCGGCGGAAACGGTTCGAGTTTTGTCCATGAGGAAGTGCCCTGTTAATTCTGTCCCTTTCTCTGTCTTTTCAGAGTCCCAACCCAAGCCTCACGTTCTGTGTGAAGACCCACGACCGACTCTACTTCATGGTGGCCCCGACCCCGGAGGCGATGCGGATTTGGATGGACGTGATCGTCACGGGAGCCGAGGGCTACACGCAGTTCATGAGCTGAGGGTCCGGGAGGACCCCTCCCCCCCCCTCATTCCTCGGGGTAGTGTGAGCTGGCACCGTGCCCAGTCCTTTCGTAGAACCGACCTTCTCTGTCCCCACCCCGGAGGCCGCACTGCCCGTCTCGATCGACCGTCTCTCCGTCTCTCTCTCTCTCTCTCTATCTCTCTGCGTGTCTCGCGCTCGCTGTCTGAAACACCGATTGGGGCAGGAATTGAACCTGTTCCGTCTCACCGTGCATAGTCCAAGGAACCGGCGGATTGGTTTATAACGCTTTTGCTGGGGGGGGGCGGGGGGTGAAATTGGCTTCAAAAGAAATATCTTCAACTACAAACAAAACAAAAAAATGGATTGGGCCGTGGCCAAAGACTCCCATCCAGTCCTTGCAGTTTCCAAATGGACAGTGGACGGAGACACAAAACAAACACACACACACACACAAAATAATTGAACTCCCAACTCAAACCGAGAGGCTTTCTTCAGGCACAGAAGGGACCTCTTCGATGGACTTCTCCGGGAAACCATTGACGAGGGCAGAGGTTCGGTGCCGTTGCTGGGTCTGGGCGCGTGCCGCGCCGGACTGTGACTCAATCGTGACTGGGCGGCAAAGCGCCAATCACCAGTGCAAAAAAAACAAGGAGAGGAAGAGCGCGTTCTCTTCGATGTGTGCGCGCGCACCGACTGACCTCCTTCTGTCGGACGGTCATGGCAAAGCAAATTAAATGTCAATACCCAAGTCAGATATCCCAGGCCAAAGCTCCCGGTGTAACAGTGTGGATATCCCGCAGGCTGCCTGTGAATTCCCTCTGAGGGCAGAGCTCGATGATGTGCTCCAGGGTCTGGATTAGGAGCTCCACAGTCACATGATGGGGAGGCTTTAACCTTCCACCGATGGAGAAGGTGGCAGCATCGACCGTGACCGGTTCTGAGGCCGTCGATGGTTGTCCGCAGTTTGCGAGGAAGGTTTTGGCCCTTCAGGTTGTACTGCGGGCTCCTCGGTAAGGAATCCATTCCGTACGTCGCAGTTCTTCCGAGCATCTCGCCGTCGGCCATCGAGGCTGAGGGGAGATCGCTGAAGGGCCTTCTGGATTTGAGACGGGGTTGGTCAAGTCGGCCTGGCTCGGCATGTCTTTGCTGGTGTAGCAGTTGTAATCTGCAGACGGACCACAGCCATACTGCTCACGGCGACACGGGCGGCTGAACGGACTTGATGATGCACCGCGGACGCGGGGAGAGAAATTACAGACGCTCCCTTCACGTGCCTTTTAACTTCTGGTCCAGGGATTCCAAGTGCTCAGTCTATGGACTCGTTTTTGGCATAAACAGCATCTCCTGGGAGTTGAATCAGGGATTGAAATTTGTTTTATTGATTTTTTTGGGGGGGGGGGGGTTTTGTTACTGAATTGCTCAGTTAATCGCTGACTGGCCGCCTCCCAAGCGGCAGAACTTACCTCAACGCTTGGGAGTTATTTTATGGGAGGAGAATGAACATTTTTGTGTTTTTTTTATATATATATATAACTCTTCAGAGTCCCGCGTTATTCTGCCTCCTACACACACCTTGTGCCATAGATCGCTTAACACATTAGTAACCGTACACAACTGTGCTTCATTTTATACCTGTGTTTCCGCCAATATCATACTGTGGCCAAACAAGAGAAGGGAAGAAACTCTGTAATGTTTCTCGAGGACAATTTGTGAAGTGGTTTGAGAGATTTCTTGGCTTGTAGTTCACGTTGGACTCGCTGATTGAAAGCTCCTCAGCGCCATGGTGACCAAGCATCGCGACGGCTTAACTTGCGTCTTATGTTGTCGGTCATTGGGAGGTGTAGCGTCCCCTTTCCCCGAGGCAGGTAACAGCCCCTCTTTGGAGTAAACGGCACATGTCTTCATCGCCTGGTGTCTGCCGGCCAAGCAGCGGGGACAGGGGTCGTGGTGCTAGAGTTGGCCTCTGTGCCCCGGGCCAGGCAGAGCAAGATCCCACATATCCCTCGCCGCACCCCCCACCCTCCCCTTGATCGCCCCCCCCAGTGGATGGAGGGTGTGGGGGGGAAGTCGGGTGAGGGCGTGCGACCTGTCCCTGTGGTTGAATCGTCCACTTCCATTGGTTATTGACACTCACCGGTGAACCATGGAGACGAGGGTCGATCCCTGGGGATGGTGTTCGCCAGGGGGCGTACCTGGGCTGCTGCAAGGGGGCTCAGTGCCCTGGTTATAAGGGGAAGGGAAGGTGTCAGCTGGGGTCCTGTTTCTCATCGCTCGCCAGTGACTCCTGTTGACGTGGGTGCTGACTTTGGATGAATAAATTACATTTATATGTTTTACACCTTGGCTTTTTGTTCCACCCAAAGCTGAGTTTCAAATCGCTTTACCGAGATCTCTCACTCCCAGCCCTGCGTCATTATCCCCTCACACTCTTACCCCCTCCCCATCTGCCTCCACCTCACCCCCTCCGCCCCTAACTCCCCCCTCCTTCCCTACCTCACCCCCCTCCTCCACCTCACCCCCTCCGCCCCTAACTCCCCCCTCCTTCCCTACCTCACCTCCCTCCTCCACCTCACCCCCTCCGCCTCCAACTCCCCCCTCCGCCCCTACTTTACCCCACCTTCCCCACCTCACCCCCCTCCATCCCCACCTCACCCCCTCCGCCCCCAACTCCCCCCTCCGACTCTACTTTACCCCACCTTCCCCACCTCACCCCCCTCCTCCACCTCACCCCCAACTCCCCCCTCCGCCCCTAATTCCCCCCTCCTTCCCTACCTCACCCCTCCTTCCCCACCTCTCCCCCTCCATCCCCACCTCACCCCCCCTCCTCCACCTCACCCCCCCTCCTCCACCTCACCCCCCCTCCTCCACCTCACCCCCCCTCCTCCACCTCACCCCCTCTGCCCCCAACTCCCCCCTCCTTCCCTACCTCATCCCTCCTTCCCCACCTCTCCCCTTCCATCCCCTCCTCTCCCCCTCTATCCCCTCCGCCCCCAACTCCCCCCTCCTTCCCTATCTCACCCCCTCCTTCCCTATCTCACCCCCTCCTCCTCCACCTCACCCTCTCCGCCCCCAACACCCCGCTCCTTCCCCACCTCACCCCCTCCTTCCCCACCTCACCCCCTCCGCCCCCAACTCCCCCCTCCGCCCCTACTTTTCCCTACCTCCCCCCTCCTTCCCTACCTCACCCTTCCTTCCCCACCTCTCCCCCTCCGTCCCCATCTCGCCCTCCTTCCCCACCTCACCTTGCAGTCCGTGTGGTGAAGGCGCTCCCACAGTGCTGTTAGGGAGGGAGTTCCAGGTTTTTGACCCAGCGACGATGAAGGAACGGCCGATATATTTCCAAGTCAGGATGGAGCATGACTCGGAGGGGGACCTGGAGGTGGTGGGAGGGATATATCCAACAGTCGGTACACGGAGCAACACGCTCACCCACACGCCAACTACACGCCAACTACACGTGTATATGTAGAAACAGTGCAATGAGATTTGGAGCTTTTCATCAGCCTTCTGTTGGGTATCAGGAGTTTATGGGCGAGTGACTTCATTCTAAAGGTGCATTACCATGGTTACCGGTTGAACCCTCACAGGAGGGTTTAACCCTTGATTGCCCGCCTTAAAGCAGCATTCTGTCACCGTTATGACATTTTCTTAATTTTAAAAACAAAATGTAGTTCAGGACCTCCACCTCTGAGTGGGGAATCTTCTATGAGTATTTATTTAATTTTCATTAAGCAGAGCCGGGAAGGACTGCTGTGGTATGAGGTTTCAGCAGCCTGCGATGTGGTTCAGATACCAGCACAGGCACGATAGGCCGAATGGCCTCCTGTGCTGTATCATTCTGTGATTGGATACAGAATGGAAAGGCCAATCAGATGGTCCTCTATCCAGCTCTACGCCTGTAGTGACACTGTTAGATATCAATCAGCCATTGGCTATCTCTGGGCCGCTACACTCGACAATCTCCACAAGGTGAACATCATGGGTCTTACATTTTTGATGAAACAGTGATGTCGCCAGGTTTACCATGGGAGGGATGCCCTTTGACCTAGTGCCAGTGGTGTGAAGTGCCTCTGGTTCTGGGTCTGTTGCTTGTGGTGGGGATAACTTGACTGGCTGTCCATTCATCCATTAAACTAGTCCCAGCACCACAAGTGACAGACCTGTGCCCACCAGTACTGTACCCCAGTGTTATACACTGACAGACCTATACCCACCAGTACTGTACCCCAGTGTTACACACTGACAGACCTGTCCCCACCAGTACTGTACCCAGTGTTATACAGTGACAGACCTGTGCCCACCAGTACTGTACCCCAGTGTTATACACTGACAGACCTATACCCACCAGTACTGTACCCCAGTGTTATACAGTGACAGACCTGTACCCACCAGTACTGTACCCCAATGTAATATAGTGACAGACCCGTACCCACCAGTACTGTACCCTAGTATTATACAGTGACAGACCTGTACCCACCAGTACTGTACCCCAGTGTTATAGTGACAGACCTGTACCCACCAGTACTGTACCCCAGTGTTATACAGTGACAGACCTGTACCCACCAGTACTGTACCCCAATGTTATACAGTGACAGACCTGTCCCCACCAGTACTGTACCCCAATGTTATACAGTGACAGACCTGTACCCACCAGTACTGTACCCCAATGTTATACAGTGACAGACCTGTCCCCACCAGTACTGTACCCCAATGTTATACAGTGGCAGACCTGTACCCACCAATACTGCACCCCAATGTTATACAGTGACAGACCTGTACCCCAGTGTAGCACAGCCTAAATGACTGTCTTGAGACATAGCCCAAGTTTGCAGGAGAAAGCCTGTGACTTTTCTGGACATTTTTCACAGTGGACACAGTCTGAAAATCTCTTGCACCCACTGTTGGAAATTTGTGTAATTTTAAAGGTGCCTTGTAATTGCGTACTCTGACGGGAAGAGAAATGACGACTGATTAACGGGAGGCCGAGTCTGCTACACTGCCAACAGAGAAAGTTCAATGCTCAGCGTCCTGACGCATGTCTTCAGTTTCAGACTGGGAGAGCAACAGTTGTAAAGGAATATATAAATTTCAAACCCTGATCTCTATAGTTTCTTTTTTAAACATAAACAAAAGAGTTATTTACATGAACGTGTGTTGGATTTTTCAGGCCAAAGCCTCTTTGTGAAATCAGGAAAAATGAATTTGGAGGAAGTAGGCGAGTGATATTTAAAGTCCCATTACCATGGGACCACAAGTCATATTGTATTTCATCTAGTGTCTTACTAGTTGGTTAAATAATGATCATCGTGGGTCTAAGTGACTTAAAGTTCGTACTTTTATATGATATATAAATGTGAAACAGATACTAAACAATCATTACTATTCATACATGTAACACATTGTAAATTTACATCATAAAACCATATCCGGCAATACCTTTTATATATTAAAGCCTTAAATGGCTGCTGTAAAATCTGATGTACAATTTGTGTTTGCTCGATGCTATGCTGATTCCCAATTTTGAATTCTACGCCAAGTGTTGGGCCTGGATACCATAAACGTCCATTACCGATACGAGTTACACAAGTTCTTGAAATGAGTTGGGAGAGGGGTGAATGAGAATCACGTAACAACAACAACTTGTGTTTATATAACGCCAAGGCGCTTCACAGGACAATCGTAAGATTAAAGAAAGAGTCGACACTGAGCCACACAAGGAGAAATTAGCGCAGGTGACCAAAAGCTTGGTCAAAGAGGTCGGTTTTAAGGAGCATCTTGAAGAAGGAGAAAGAGGTAGAGAGGTTTAGGGAGGGAGTCCTAGAGCTTGGGGCCTGGGCAACAGAAGGCACGACCACCAATGGTTGAGCGATTATAATCAGGGCTGCTCAAGAGGCCAGAATTAGAGGAACGCAGACATTTGGGGGGGGGGGGGGGCTGGAGGATATTAGAGATAACCTCCCGACTGAGCTAAACATAGAAAATAGGTGCAGGAGTAGGCCATTCGGCACTTCGAGCCTGCATCGCCATTCAATGAGTTCATGGCTGAACATGCAACTTCAGTACCCCATTCCTGCTTTCTCGCCATACCCCTTGATCCCCCTAGTAGTAAGGACCTCATCTAACTCCTTTTTGAATATATTTAATGAATTGGCCTCAACAACTTTCTGTGGTAGAGAATTCCACAGGTTCACCACTCTCTGGGTGAAGAAATTCCTCCTCATCTCGGTCCTAAATGGCTTACCCCTTATCCTTAGACTGTGACCCCTGGTTCTGGACTTCCCCAACATTGGGAACATTCTTCCTGCATCTAACCTGTCCAATCCCATCAGAATTTTAAACGTTTCTATGAGATCCCCTCTCATTCTTCTGAACTCCAGTGAATACAAGCCCAGTTGATCCAGTCTTTCTCGATATGTCAGTCCCGCCATCCCGGGAATCAGTCTGGTGAACCTTCGTTGCACTCCTTCAATAGCAAGAATGTCCTTCAAGTTAGGAGACCAAAACTGCACACAATACTCCAGGTGTGGCCTCACCAAGGCACTGTACAACTGTAGTAACACATCCCTGCCCCTGTACTCAAATCACCTCGCTATGAAGGCCAACATGCCATTAACTGCCTGCTGTACCTGCATGCCAACCTTTAATGACTGATGTACCATGACACCCAGGTCTCGTTGCACCTCCCCTTTTCCTAATCTGTCACCATTCAGATAATAGTCTGTCTCTCTGTTTTTACCACCAAAGTGGATAACCTCACATTTATCCACATTATACTTCATCTGCCATGCATTTGCCCACTCACCTAACCTATCCAAGTCACTCTGCAGCCTCATAGCATCCTCCTCGCAGCTCACACTGCCACCCAACTTAGTGTCATCAGCAAATTTGGAGATACTACATTTAATCCCCTCGTCTAAATCATTAATGTACAGTGTAAACAGCTGGGGCCCCAGCACAGAACCTTACGGTACCCCACTAGTCACTGCCTGCCATTCTGAAAAGTCCCCATTTACTCCTACTCTTTGCTTCCTGTCTGCCAACCAGTTCTCAATCCACGTCAGCACACTAACCCAAATCCCATGTGCTTTAACTTTGCACATTATTCTCTTGTGTGGGACCTTGTCGAAAGCCTTCTGAAAGTCCAAATACACCACATCAACTGATTCTCCCTTGTCCACTCTACTGGAAACATCCTCAAAAAATTCCAGAAGATTTGTCAAGCATGATTTCCCTTTCACAAATCCATGCTGACTTGGACCTATCATGTCACCTCTTTCCAAATGCGCTGCTATGACATCCTTAATAATTGATTCCATCATTTTACCCACTACCGATGTCAGGCTGACCGGTCTATAATTCACTTCATGATCTTCCAATGACGTGCAGGAGTATCAGGAGTGATATCTCGTGAGGGTCCTCGGTGAGGTGCTTTTTATTGCAGTCAGGTCGATGTGATTGCAAGTGAAGAGTTATAATCGCTCTCCCGAGTAGCCATGAGAAATCTATCGAGCCCACCTGTAATGTATTTGCTTAATGCTCAAGTTCTTTGCTTGAGAATTCATAGCAACACATTGCTATTAAGAACTAGTTGCTTTATTAGCAAAGGTTTAACAATCGCACTACACATTATCGGTTCATCCACCAGGCTCACAACCACCTGCCTCATCGTGGATCCCCCAAACCCAAATGGCTGGGGTTTTATTGAGTCTTGTGAACATCACGTGACTGGCTAAGCCACTCCCAACTCAACAGCTCTACCAACCTGTGAGCATAGTCACAGGTGCATACATTATTTGGGCTCGAAATTCGTCTCGGGTGGTGGGGCTAAACGGCCGGAATGGGAGTGCCCACCCGCTATACTCAGCTCTTGATGTTCAGATCCACTGTCTGTAAATGGACTGAATATCAGCGCAGCCTATAACGGGCAGGCGATCTGATACAGCCCATTTCACGCCACCGCCCGAGACGAATTTCTGGGCCATGGTGTGTTCAGTTTTTCAATTTTCAACCACTGGGGGGGGGGTGGGGGCTGGGGTTTGAGGAGCAAGGAATGACATTTATTCATTATCCAGTGGCTCCTTGCTTCAGATTTTACAGCGACAGTGGAAAAGTCGCAAGACGGAGAAAATGGCGCCGTTACTTGCCGCCGGTAGCCCTGTCGCGTTTTGAACGCGCCGTGTTTGCTGCCGGAGGCAAAGCAAGGCGTGTGAAATGTGCGGCTCATTCTTGGCCCAGGACCCTCAGAGATGGTCGGTTCAAGGCTTGCAATCAATCAATCCGGACTTCAGACAGAGCAATCCACTCTCAATGCCGTGCTCGAATCTCGTACCCTCAATACCGTTAAACTTTTTTTTTTCCTTTTGTACATCAAGTAAATCAAATTTGTACTTCACCGAGAACCAATGTTGATCCCCTCTGGGAGAGAGTATGGAGCTGTGGCAAACTGCATGTCGAGCTGGAGACTTGTCCGATGTAATTTGCTCCCGATGGTAATCGGATTGGAAAGGCATGGCTCAGGTTGATCAGCTGAATGGGTCTGAGTGCAAAACACTTTCTCGTTACATCACAACAGAGATAGTTAGAAAATAGGAGCAGTATTTGGCCCTTTGAGCCTCCACCGCCATTCAATATGATCATGGCTGATCCTCTATCTCAACACCATATTCCCGCTTTCTCCCCATACCCCTTGATGCCTTTTGTATCTAGAAATCTATCTATCTTCTTAAATATATTCAGTGACTTGGCCTCCACAGCCTTCTGTGGTCGAGAATTCCACAGGTTCACCACCCTCCGAGTGAAAACATTTCTCCTCATCTCGATCCTAAATTTCCTACACCATATCCTGAGACTGTGACCCCTTGTTCTAGACTTCCCAACCCCGGGGAAACATCCTCCCCGCATCCAGTCTGTCCAACCCCGTCAGAATTTTTAACGTTTCAATGAGATTCCCCTCTCATTCTTCTAAACTCGAGTGAATACAGGCCCTGTCGACCCAATCTCTCCTCATATGACAGTCCTGCCATCCCAGGAATCAGAATCAGTCTGGTGAACCTTCGCTGCACTTCCTGTTCTCTTTCCAACGTCGTGTGGTGGAAGAGAACATTGTTTGTCGAGCACTTTTTCCCGAAGAGGTCGCCCATTTAGTAGCGAACTCAAGACAGACATCGATAGAGTTTTAGACTTTAGGGGAATAAAGGGATATGGGGATCGGGCGGGAAAGTGGAGTTGAGGTCGAAGATCAGCCATGATCTTATTGACTGGCAGAGTAGGCTTACATCAGATATACGGCACAGAAACAGGCCATTCGGCCCAACCAGTCCATGCCGGCGTCCATTCGAGCCTCCTCCTGTCTTTCCCCATCTAAATCTATCAGCATATCCCTCTATTCCCTGCTCCCCCATATACTTGTCCAGCCTCCCCTTAAATGCATCGATACTATTCGCTTCAACCACTCCCTGTGGCAGCGAGTTCCACATTCTCACCGCTCTCTGGGGAAAGAAGTTTCTCCTGAATTCCCGATTAAATTTCTTGGTGACTATCTTATATTGATGGCCTCAAGTTGAGCTCTTCCCCACAAGTGGAAACATTCTCTCTGTATCCACGCTATCAAAACCTTTCATAATCTTAAAGGCCTCTATTAGGTCACTCCTCGGCCTTCTGTTTTGAAAAGAAAAGAGACCCAGCCTGTTCATCCTTTCCTGATATGTACACCCTCGTATTTCTGCAGACTTGAGGGGCCGTATGACCTACGGCTGCTCCTAATTCCTATGTTATGCAACGAGCTCCCAGAAGCCTTCCACAAGTGTGAAAGTCCACCCCTGCTTTAAATAGAATATTAACTGGTTTCTTCCCCTTTTAACAACAGCAGTTGGAATTTATATAGCGCCTCTAATAGAGTAAAATGTCCCAAGGCGTTTCACAGGAGCATTATCAAACAGAATTCGACACCGAACCTCATGAGATATTGGGACAGTGGGCTTTAAAGGAAGAGAGCAAGATGGAAAGGTTTAGGGAGGGAATTCCAGAGCTTGGGGCCCAGGCAGCTAAAGGCACGGCCGCCAATGGTGGAGCGATGGAAATTGGGGGATGCTCAAGAGGGCAGAATTGGAGGAGCCCAGAGATCTCGAGAGGGTTGTGGGGCTGGAGGAGGTTACCCAGATAGGGGAGGGCAAGGCCATGGCGTGCTCAGTGTTGGACAGAACCATTTTGCCAGTAATTTGCTTGGAATTTCGTTCAGTGAATTTGGTAAAAGGAGTCATTTTGCTCAGATATCACCCGCTGCCCTTTCCTCTGCTGGTGCGCGTAGCCTTGATCCATCTCACCCAACTCCTCCACCATTCAAAGCTCTCCAATTGGCTGCCTCTTCCAATGACACGTTCAGCCACCTCCCCTCCCACTCCCTACTCAATATTCATCAACACCCATAAAGTGCCTTGAAAGGTTCATTAGACTATAGAAAGAAGCAACTTGCATTTATAAAGTGCCTTGCACAACCTCAGGATGCCATAAATCGCGTTACAACCAATAAAGTACTTTTGGAGTGTAGTCACTGTTGTAATGTGGGAAATGCGTCAGCCAATTTGCGCACAGCAAGCTCCCACAAACAACTATGTGATAATGATTAATAATCGGTTTTAGTGATGTTGGTTGAGGGATAAATATTGGCCCCGGGACATTGGGGATAACTCCCCTGCTCTTCTTCAAAATAGTGTTGTTGTATTTTTTACGTTCACCTGAGAGGGCAGGTGGGGCCTCGGTTTAACGTCTCATCTGAAAGACAGCACCTCCAACTGCCCCTCCAACAGTTCGGCGCTCCCTCAGTACTGCTTCTCCGACAATGCGGCACTCCCTCAGTACTGCCCCTCCAACAGTGCAGCCCTCCCTCAGTACTGCCCCTCCTACAGTGCGGCGCTCCCTCAGTACTGCCCCTCCGACAGTGCGGCGCTCCCTCAGTACTGCCCCTCCGACAGTGCGGCGCTCCCTCAGTACTGCCCTTCCGACAGTGCAGCACTCCCTCAGTACTGCCCCTCCGACTGTGCAGCGCTCCCTCAGTACTGCCCCTCCGACAGTGCAGCGCTCCCTCAGTACTGCCCCTCCGACAGTGCGGTGCTCCTTCAGTACTGACCCTCTGACAGTGCAGCGTTCCCTCATGCTCCACCCTTTGTCTATGATTGGTCCCCTTGGAGGATAAGCCACACCCTGAAGTTTCACAGGAATGTGTAACTGGAACCGCCCAGGCCAAGGTCTCACTGACTTTGCAAATTGTAACTCGACCCACTGTGACTTCCTGAAGTGACAGAGGACAGAGCTCCCCAGAAGACAGCAAGGGCGAGCCAAAGGGCCTTGCCCCAGTCCGTGCATCCCTCTCCGCCCTCCCCCCGCCCACCCACCATCGATGGGCATTGTGTACGGATTGTTAACAGGTTTATTGGGTATGAAGTGAATAGTGACAGTGTCATGACTTCTGGATATCATCCACTCCAACGATGTTCCTTGTAGTGGGTTGTAAGAACATGATCCATCTTCCCTGAGTTCCCTCTCTCCCCTCCGATCTCCCTCCCCACCCCCACCCGTTTCTATCCCCACACCCAGTCTCTCTCTCCCAGTCTCTCTCATTCTCCCCCCAGCCTCTCTCTCTCTCTCTCCCCCATCTCTCTCACTCTTCCCCCCCCCCCCCGTCTCTCCCACTCTCCCCCGCCTCTCTCTCACTCTTCCCCCAGACTCTCCCAGTCTTTCTCATTCCCCCCCTCCCCAGCGCCTCTCTCCCCAGACTCACTCTCCCCCGTCTCTCTCTCACTCCCCCCAGTCACTTTCCCCCCAGCCACACTCTTCCCCCCCACCCCCCAGCCTCTCTCACTCTCCCCCCCGCCTCACTCTCCCCCCAATCTCTCTTCCTCTCCACCCAAATTCTCTCTCTCTCTCTCCACCCAGCCTCTCTCTCCCCCCGTCTCTCTCTCTCTCTCATTCTCTCCCCAATCTATCTCTCTCACCCCCCCAGCCTCTCTCACTCTCCCCCCCCAACCTCTCTCACTCTTCCCTCCCCCCCCCCCTAGCCTCTCTCTCTTCCCAGCCTCTGCCCCCAGCCTCTCCCCCCAGCCTCTCTCACCCCTCAGCCTCTCTCACTCTCCCCCCGAGCCTCACTCTCCCCCCAGTCTCTCCCTCCCTCTCGGGCCCCCGCCACTTCTCTGCTCGCCGACCGCGGGCCCTCTCCCCCGCCCCACTGAGAGGGGGGAGAGGTGGGGGAGGGGGGGGAAAGAGAGTCGGGGCCTGTGGAGTCTCGGGTCTCAGGTCCTGCTTCTCGGCACCACGTAGAGGGAATGATTCGGGGGCGAGGGGGGTGTGGGGGGAGGGGGATCTTGGCAGGCACATGTGCAGTACAAATAGTCACATTGTTTATATAGCACCTTTCATGATCACCAGATTCCCCAAACGCTTTGCATCCAATGAAGTACCTTTGAAGTGTGGTCGCTGTTGTAATCACAGAACGGTTACAGCACAGAAGGAGGCCATTCGGCCCATCGAGCCCATGCTGGCTCTCTACAAGAGCACTTCAGCCAGGCCCACTCCCCCGCCCTTACCCCGTGGCCCTGCACCTTTATTTCCTTCAGGTACTTCTCTAATTCCCTTTTGAAAGCCACGATTGAGTCTGCCTCCAGCAACCTCTCAGGCAGCGCATTCCAGATCCTAACCTGGGCAAAGTCTTTTTCTCATTTTTCAGATGAGACGTTAAACCGAGGCCCCGTCTGCCCTCTCAGTTGGATGTAAAAGATCCCATGGCACGATTTCGAAGAAGAGCAGGGGAGTTCTCCCTGGGGTCCTGGGGCCAATATTTATCGCTCAATCAACATCACTAAAACAGATGATCAGGTCATTATTACATTGCTGTGTGTGGGAGCTTGCTGTGCGCAAGTTGGCTGCCACGTTTCCCACATTACAACAGTGACTACGCTCCAAATGTACTTCATTGGCTGTAAAGCGCTTTGAGACGTCCGGTGGTCATGAAAGGCGCTATATAAATGCAAGTCTTTCTTACTTTTCTCAAGTCGCCTTTGGTTCTTCTGCCAATCACGTTAAATCTGTGTCCTCTGCTTCTCGACCCTTCTGCCAATGGGAACAGTTTCTGTCTACTCTGTCTGGACCTCGCATGATTTTGGGTAGGCTATGCCTGATTCGCCCAACCTGGGGAGACTCCCATATCAGCGCCAGTGTGCTGTTTATCCAGCTTCCACACCAGCCATTAGTTGGCTTCTCTGAATGACGATTCACTGAGCACCAACACTGCACTGACAGACAATGATCATCATCATCACAGGCAGTCCCTCTAAATCGAGGAAGACTTGCTTCCACTCGAAAAGTGACTTCTCAGGTGACTGAACAGCCCAGTACAAGTGCGGTCAGTGCTTCGATGCTGGGGATGTCGGCCTGATCGAGAACACGGACGTTGGTGCGTCTGTCCTCCCGGGGGATTTGTAGGATCTTGCGGAGGCATTGCTGGTGGTATTTCTCCAGCGACTTCAGATGTCTACTGTACATGGTCCACGTCTCTGAGCCGTACAGGAGTGCGGGTATCACTACAGCCCTGTAGACCATAAGACAAGCAATGAACTCCTTGTGCATGAATCCCAAAAAGTTAGTTTGCAGGTGCAGCAGGTAATCAGGAAGGCGAATGGAATGTTGGCCTTCATTGCGAGAGGGATGGAGTACAAAAGCAGGAAGGTCCTGCTCCAACTGTATAGGGTATTGGTAGGCCGTACCTGGAGTACTGCGTGCAGTTTTGGTCACCTTACTTAAGGAAGGATATACTAGCTTTGGAGGGGGTACAGAGACGATTCACTAGACTGATGAGGGGGTTACCTTATGATGATAGATTGAGTAGACTGGGTCTTTACTCGTTGGAGTTCAGAAGGATGAGGGGGGATCTTATAGAAACATTTAAAATAATGAAAGGGATCGACAAGATAGAGGCAGAGAGGTTGTTTCCACTGGTAGGGGAGACTAGAACTAGGGGACACAGCCTCAAAATACGGGGGAGCCCATTTAAAATCGAGTTGAGAAGGAATTTCTTCTCCCAGAGGGTTGTGAATCTGTGGAATTCACTGCCCAGGGAAGCAGTTGAGGCTAGCTCATTGAATATATTCAAATCACAGATAGATAGATTTTTAACCAATAAGGGAATTAAGGGTTACGGGGAGCGGGCGGGTAAGTGGAGCTGAGTCCACGGCCAGATCAGCCATGATCTTGTTGAATGGCGGAGCAGGCTCGAGGGGCTAGATGGCCTACTCCTGTTCCTAATTCTTATGTTCTTATGATAGGCGACCCACCAACACTTTCACAAGGCCCACATCCCGGGGGTCAATTAAAAAGCAACACACAGCACCCAGAATAAAACCAGCCCCAACTGGCTGAGATTGCAAATCAGTCCCAATCATTGCCTCGTTGAGTGATTTTGTCAGCACCCATAATCCCACAAATTCTGGCAGACATCACTCGATCAGGAGCAGAGAACCAGTTTGGTGTTCAGAGGGACCTGGGTGTCCTTGTACACAGATCACTGAAAGTTAACAGGCAAGCAATTAAGAAAGCAAATGGTATGGTGGCCTTTATTACAAGAGGGTTTGAGTGTAAGAGTAAATATGTCTTACTGCAATTATATAGGGCCTTGGTGAGTATTGTGCACAGTTTTGGTCTCCTTATCCAAGGAAGGATATACTTGCTATAGAGGGAGTGCAACGAAGGTTCACCAGACTGATTCCTGGGATCGGGGGATTATCCTATGAGGAGAGATTGAGTAGACTAGGCCTATATTCTCCAGAGTTTAGAAGAATGAGAGGTGATCTCATTGAAACGTACACAATTCTTACAGTGCTTGACAGGATAGACGCAGGGAGAATGTTTCCCCCTGGCTGGGGAGTCTAGAACCAGCGGGTCACAGTCTCAGGATAAGGGGTCGGCCATTTAGGACTAAGATGAGGAGAAACTTCTTCACTCAGAGGGTGGTGAATCTTTGGAATTCTCTGCCCCAGAGGGCTGTGGAGGCTCAGTCATTGAGTATATTCAAGACAGAAATTGATAGATTTTTGGACTCGAGGGGAATCAAGGGATATGGGGATAGTGCAGGTAAGTGGAGTTGAGGTAGAAGATCAGCCATGTTCTCATTGAATGGTGGAGCAGACTCGAGGGGCTGAATGACCTACTCCTGCTCCTAATTCTTATGGTCTTATGACCCTGGCTGACTTTCCTTCCCTAGCCAATCATCGCACGCCTAATTACTGCTCCCATTGAGGTCAGATGTGTACAGGTGAGGGATTGAACCCAGAACCTTCTGTCAGTATAGCTGAGTTCCCAATAATGTGGTTCATTACTCTTTGAGCCATCGAGGCATGTGCTTTTCTGATACCAACTGGGTTGTCTACATCGGAACAGGAGGAGGCCATTCAGCCCGTCGAGCCTGTTCCACCATTCAATTAGATCATGGCTGATCTGTATCTTAACTCCATCTACCTGCCTTGACTCCGTGACCCTGAATACCCTTACCCAACAAAATTCTACCAATCTCAGTTTTACATTTTCAATTGACTCCCCCCGGCCTCAACAGCTTTTTGGGGGAGAGAGTTCCAGATTCCTACTGCCCTTTGGGTGAAGAAGTGTTTCCTGACATCACCCCTGAACAGCCTGGCTCTAATTTGAAGGTTCTGCCACTTGTTCTGGAATCGCCCCCACCAGCAGAGGGAATAGTTTCTCGCTACCTACCCTATCGACTCCTTTTAATCATCTTAAACACCTCGATTAAACACCCTTTAATCTTCTTAACTCGAGGGAACACAAACCCAGCCTGTACGACCTGTTCTCGGAATTTAACCCGGTATGATTCAGTGAATCTGCGTTGCTCCCCCTCCGAGACCGATATATCCTTCAAGAGGGGGGGGGTGCCCACAGCTGAACGCAGTGACTCCAGACGGAGTCTGATCAGGGATTCACGCAACTGCTAACCACACACTGTGAAAAGGAGAGAAAGATATTGAAACAATATTACCGCAGCAACCCCCGATTGAGTTTGGAATGACCCATAATTTCCCACCTTGAGCAGCTGAGCGCACGGAAGCGGTGTGAACTCCCCAGTTTGTTTTTGAGCCCTGGCAGTTTGGGTTTTTCACCACGTCGAATTTACAGCACAGACACGGGCCATTCGGCCCAACCGTGGCTCAGTGGGCAGCACTCTCGCCTCTGAGTCAGAAGGTCGTGGGATCAAGCCCCACTCCAGAAACTTGAGCACAAAATCTAGGCTGACACTCCAGTGCAGTACTGAGGGAGTGCCGCACTGTCGGAGGGGCAGTACTGAGGGAGTGCCGCACTGTCGGAGGGGCAGTAATGAGGGAGTGCCGCACTGTCGGAGGGGCAGTGCTGAGGGAGTGCCGCACTGTCGGAGAGGCAGTGCTGAGGGAGCGCCGCACTGTCGGAGGGGCAGTACTGAGGGAGCGCCGCGCTGTCGGAGGGGCAGTGCTGAGGGAGTGCCGCACTGTCGGAGGGGCAGTGCTGAGGGAGCGCCGCACTGTCGGAGGGGCAGTGCTGAGGGAGAGCCGCACTGTCGGAGGGGCAGTACTGAGGGAGCGCCGCACTGTCGGAGGGGCAGTACTGAGGGAGCGCCGCACTGTCGGAGGGGCAGTACTGAGGGAGCGCCGCACTGTCGGAGGGGCAGTACTGAGGGAGCACCGCACTGTCGGAGGGACAGTACTGAGGGAGCGCTGCACTGTTGGAGGGACAGTGCTGAGGGAGCGCCGCACTGTCGGAGGGACAGTACTGAGGGAGCGCTGCACTGTCGGTGGGGCAGTACTGAGGGAGCGCTATACTGTCGGAGGGGCAGTACTGAGGGAGCGCCGCACTGTCAGAAGCACAGTACTGAGGGAGTGCTGCACTATCGGAGGGGCAGTACTGAGGGAGTGCTGCACTGTCGGAAGGGCAGTGCTGAGGGAGCGCTGCACCGCCGGAGGGACCATATTTCGGATGAGTTGTTAAATCGAGGCCCTGTCTGCCCGCTCAGGTAAATGTTAAAGATCCCACGACACTATTTCGAACAAGAGCAGGGGGAGTTATCCCCGGTGTAATGGGGCCAATATTTATCCCTCAATCAACATCACTAAAACAGATTATCTGGTCATTATCACATTGCTGTTTCTGGGAGCTTGCTGTGCATAAATTGCCTGCTGCATTTCCCACATTACAACAGTGACCACACTTTAAAAGTACTTCATTTAAAGCGCTTTGAGACATCCGTGAAAGGCGTTATATCAGTACAAGTCTTTTTTTTATTTAACAGCCTTTTGGGATGCGGTAGTTTGCCTCTAGCCCAGCAGATGGAGCATCTGAGCCAAACACTTTCAAACAAGTGCCCCCTTGTTTTTTGTTTTTTTTTGAGGGCACTAAAAACACAAATTATACAAGTGCCCCCTGAGCCAATAAAGGCCATTCCACGTCAGCTGCAATCCTTTAATTCCCTTCAGGAGCGAGCTGGCCTGTCAGCCCTCCGAAATGTCCAAAGGGTCCGTGCTGCCACTTGCTTGTAGAAACTGTCTGGAAGACATTCCCCTGAATGTTGATGCAAGAAGCAGACCAGCAGCAGACAGCGCTCGCGATGAAATCTCTCTCTGGGACTTGCGAATAGAAGCTGCAAGTAAAAAGTCTTTAAATCTTTGCATCCGAGCTTCTGCGTGAATCTTGCGCACAGCCTTCACCGATCAGTGCCAGAAAATCTCACACAAGATGTTTCTACGTGAACCAGAAACACCAATCCTTAAAGGTGGCAGGGTAAGTTGATACGGTCGTTAAGAAAACGTGTGGGTCACTCGGGTTTATAAGTGAAGGCATAGAATATAAAAGCCTAGAGATGGTGCTTGAACGTTATAAATCAGGCCTCAGCTGCAGTTTTCGCGACAATTCTGGGCACCACACTTTAGGAAACATGTAAAGGCCTTAGAGAGGGTACAGAGGAGGTTTACCAGGAGGTTACGAGGGATGAGGGTCTTCAGTTATGAGGGGAGGTTGGAAAAGTTCGGGCTGTTCTCCTTGGAGCCGACACGCTTAAGAGATGACCTAATCGAGGTTTCCAAGGTGATAAGTGGTTCTGATAGAATGGACAGAGAAAAACTTCTGTACAATCCTTAAGATGCAAAAGAATGAACTTGCATTTATATAGCGCCTCTCACATCCTCAGGTTGTCCCAAGGCGCCTCACAGCCAATGATATACTTTTTTAAGTGCAGTCACTGTTGTAACATAGGGAAACGTAGATGGCAGTTTACGCTCAGCAAGATCCCACAGGCAGCCATGGGATTATTGACCGGTGAATCTGTGCTCAATTGTGTCGGCTGAAAGAAAAACATTGCCCAGAACACCAGAAAGAGCGCTGTGGGATCGTTTACATCCACCCGGTACTGTCCCTCCGACAGTGCGGTGCTCCCTCAGCACTACCGCTCTGACAATGCGCTGCTCCCTCAGTAATGCCCCTCCGACAGTGCGATGTTCCCTCAGCACTGCCCCTCCGACAGTGCCGCACTCCCTCAGCACTGCCCCTTGATAGTGCAGCACTCCCTCAGTACTGCCCCTCCGACAGTGCCATGCTCCCTCAGTAATGCCCCTCCGACAGCGCAGCGCCCCCTCATTGCTGCCCCTCCGACAGTGCGGCGCTCCCTCAGTACTGCCCCTCCAACAGTGCAGCGCTCCCTCAGTACTGCCCCCCCGACAGTGTGGCGCTCCCTCAGTACTGCCCCTCTGACATTGAATCATTCCCTCCAACAGTGCGGCGCTCCCTCAGTACTGCCCCTCCGACAGTGCGGCACTCCCTCAGTACTGCCCCTCCGACAGTGCGGCACTCCCTCAGTACTGCCCCTCCGACAGTGCGGCACTCCCTCAGTACTGCCCCTCACTATAGACATTCATAGTTAACATAAGAACAGGAGGCCATTCAGCCCCTCGATCCTGCTCCAGCACTCAATGTGTTCATGGTTGATCTGTATCCTAATCCCATGCACCTGCCTTGGCTCCATATTCCTTTAAACCCTTGATGATTTAAAATCTAGCGATCTCAGATTTAAACTCATTAATTGGCCCCCAGCATCGACTGCTTTTTTGGGAGAGAGTCCCACACTTCTACCACCCTTTGCGTGAAGAAGTGTTTTCTAACTTCTCTCCTGAATGGCCCAGCTCTGATGGTGAGGTTGTGCCCCTGAGACTCTGGGACTCCCCCACCAGCGGGAAATGTTTCTCTCTATCCCCTCTATCAATCCTTTCAAAATTCTAAAAACCTCAATCAAATCACCCCTTAACCTTTAACTTAAAGTAGGAACATAGGAGCAGGAGTAGGCCATTCAGCCCCTCAAGTCTAGTCCGCCATTCAATGAGATCGTGGTCATTTCTCCGTTTATCAAATAGGAAATTCAGGAGAAAACTCTTTACCCAGACAGCGGTGAAAGTGCACAATCCGTTTCCAAGAGAGTTGTTGAAGCGAATAGGATCGATGTATTTAAGGGGGAGGTTAGTGTCATGCATCTGACATGCTGTTGGTACTATCACAAGGTGTGCCACCAGAGGGCACTGCAGCGGGAGACTTGTAGGTTACCTGTACAGGTGTGCCTGGCCTAGTATAAAAGGCAGGCCACCAGGTGTGATCCTCACTCTGGAGTTAGCAAATAAAGAATTAAGGTCATTGTAGTTCAAGTACAACACATTGTTAGAGAATCTCAGGACACAACAATTGGCGACGAGATTGCGAACTTTCACGCGAAAATGGCCACCCTTGGTACGTTGCCGCAGTTTGCCGATGGTGATGATTGGGACGCCTTTGTGGAGAGGCTCGACCATTTCTTCACAGCAAACAACCTGGCAGGAGACGACCCGGCCACACTGGCTGATAAGTGCAGAGCTATCCGGCTAACCAGTTGTGGGCCCACCGTCTATGGTCTCGTCAGGGACGTGCTGGCACCAGCGAAGGCAACGACCAAGACGTACGAGGAGCCCGTAACCCTGATCCATGAGCAACTCAAGCCCAAGGAGAGCATCCTCACAGCCAGACACAGGTTCTACACCCATCGACGGCCCGAAGGCCAGGAAGTCACGAAGTACACCGCAGACCTCAGGAGGCTGGCGGCACCGTGTGATTTCGGCGACCACCTCACCGAAACGCTGCGGGACATTTTTGTCATTGGAATCGGCCATGAGGGCCTTCTTCATAAACTACTGTCGGCGGATACCACAGTCACACTGCAGAAGGCCATCTCTGTGAGCCAGGCATTCACGACCTCGACCTGTGGCTCTAGGCGGATACTGTGCACAGAGTGGCGCCTTTTAGAGGCTGGACTGTGGAGCGCGAACCCTCTCAGGGAAGAGAGAACAGGCCCCCCGAGTCCCTTAACTCAGAGTCCGCCGAGGGGGGCTAATCGAGTAGCTCCATGCTGGCGTTGTGGAGGGAATCACAGGGCTCACCAGTGCCGCTTTAAAGACTGTGTATGCAAGGGCTGCAGCACAAAGGGTCACCTCCAGCGAATGTGTAAGAGAAATATGATTCACCGTGTTGATGAAGGGTCTGCAGATGGCCATGAATTCAGTGTGGATTATGAAGCAAGAGGCAGAGAGGAAGCTCAGCCCCACGATGAAGTACATAGCATGTTTACCTGCACCACCGAGTGTTCCCCGCTGAGGGCAATAGATGGCATTCCAGTCTTCATGGAAGTGGACACAGGGGGGCGAGCCAGTCAGTAATGAATCAAGAAGCCTTTGAGAGGCTACGGGACAATCAAGCTGAACGACCCAAGCTGGTCCTGGTTCAGGCAAAGCTGCACACCTACACCAATGAACTTATCCCAGTTGTTGGTAGTGTGAATGTAAAGGTACTCCATGATGGAGCGGTGCACAAGTTACCTCTGTGGATTGTTGCAGGTGATGGACCAACGCTGCTCGGCAGAAGGTGGATGGAGAAGATCCATTGGAAGTGGGAAGACTTCACCCCTCCAGCGATCAACATCCTCCGCGCTCAGAGGCAAAGCAAGCCCTCACCTGAGGTTGGATCCGGCACCAGAGAGCAGACCAGCACAGCACCCGAGGCACAGACCGCTCAGCACGACTGCGTGGAGATGATCCAGCTGAGATGGCCCGAACGCATCTTCCAGGCTCCAGTGGCAGGACTCCGGAGGAAGAAAATCGGATCTAAAGGCGACTTCCCAGCTTTGGCGGCAGATCCCGGGGAGAAGAGGATCACCGCAGTCGACATCGTGGATGGAGGAAAGATGCCGCCCGAACCACGAGGTGAGGCGCTGAAGAAAAAGATGGCGGCGGCCAGACCACGAGGTGCAGCGCTGATGGAGCGACACGCGGCACCAAACTGAGAAGAGGATTGGGGCAAAGAAAGCGAGGCTCCCTTAATGGAGGCCTGCAACACACTACAATTAAAGGGACAGTTCCACACACTCAAGCAATGTAATAGTAATGTAAGTTAGAGACAAAATGTGTTGTGTATCTGTAAAGCATGCACTCCCATGTTCCGCCACCAGGGAACCCATCCCCTGAAGTCCCAAGAGATCCCAGCAGCCCTTGGGAGCACTGCATATAAGCCGACCCCTAAGGCCTGTTCCTCACTCTGGAGTGTCTTATTACTTTAACCTCGCTGTGTGCAGCCTCATCTGTGTTAGGAGCACAATAACTGGCGACGAGAATATGAAATCAACGCAAAGATGCAGCAAATTGTGGGCATCCTGGAGAAGTTCTCGGAGGGTGAGGACTGGGAAGCCTATGTCGAACGGCTAGACCAGTACTTTGTAGCCAATGAGCTGGACAGAGAAGGAAGCGCTGCAAAAAGGAGAGCGGTCCTCCTCACAGTCTGCGGGGCACCGACCTACAGCCTCATGAAGAATTTTCTGGCTCTGGTGAAACCCACAGATAAGTCGTATGAGGAGTTGTGTACACTAGTTCGGGAGCATCTTAACCTGAAGGAGAGCGTGCTGATGGCGAGGTATCGGTTCTACACGTGCCAGCGATCGGAAGGTCAGGAAGTGGCGAGCTACGTCGCCGAGCTAAGGCGACTTGCAGGACAATGTGAGTTTGATGGCTACCTGGAGCAAATGCTCAGATACTTTTTTTGTACTGGGCATTGGCCATGAAACCATCCTATGAAAACTTTTGAGTGTAGAGACACCGACCCTGAGTAAGGCCATTGCGATAGCACAGGCGTTAATGTCCACCAGTGATAACACCAAACAAATCTCTCAGCACACCAGTGCTAGCAATGTTCATAAATTAACTGGAACTGTGTTTGCGAGCAGAAATGTACAGGGCAGAAACCACGAGTCTGCAACTGCCAGCAGGCCTCAGGTGACCCAGATGACTCAGAGTCCCCAACAAAGGATGAATGCAAGACAATTCACACCTTGTTGGCGTTGTGGAGGCTTCCATTCAGCTTATTCATGCCGCTTCAAAGGGTATGTTTGCAAGAGCTGTGGAACAATGGGGCACCTCCAACGAGCTTGCAAACGAGCTGCAAGCTCTGCAAAACCTGCTAACCACCACGTGGCAGAGGAAGATCAGTCCATGGTGGATCAAAGCAATTTCAAGCCTCAGAGAGAGGCGGCAGATGCTGAAGTACATGGGCTACACACATTTTCGATGAAATGTCCACCTATAATGCTAAACATAAAATTGAATGGCTTACCCGTAGCCATGGAACTGGACACTGGCGCTAGCCAATCCATCATGAATAAAAAGATGTTTGAGAGACTGTGGTGCAACAAGGCATTCAGACCAGCCCTGAGCCCCATCCACATGAAACCGAGAACGTACACCAAAGAGCTTATCACTGTCCTGGGCAGCGCCATGGTCAAGGTCACCTACGAGGGCATGGTGCATGAACTGCCACTCTGGATTGTCCCGGTCGATGGCCCCACACTGCTTGGAAGGAGCTGGCTGGGCAAAATCCGCTGGAACTAGGATGACATTCGAGCGCTATCACATGTCGATGAGGCCTCATGTACCCAGGTTCTTAACAAATTGACTTCCCCTTTTTGAGCCAGGCATTGGAAACTTTTCCGGGGTGAAGGTGCGGATCCACTTGGTCCCAGAGGCACGACCCATTCACCACAAGGTGCGAGCAGTACCTCACATGATGAGGGAGAGAGTGGAAATCGAGCTGGACAGGCTGCAATGCGAGGGCATCATCTCCCCAGTGGAATTCAGCGAGTGGGCCAGCCCGATTGTTCCAGTACTCAAAAGTGATGACACGGTCAGGATTTGCGGCTATTATAAAGTAACTATTAATCGTTTCTCGCTACAGGACCAATACCCGCTACCTAAGGCAGACGACCTATTTGCGACGCTGACAGGAGGCAAGACGTTCACCAAGCTCGACCTGACTTTGGCCTACATGACGCAGGAGCTGGAGGAGTCTTCAAAGGGCCTCACCTGCATCAACACGCACAAGGGACTGTTCATCTACAACAGATACCCGTTTGGAATTCGGTCGGCTGCAGCGATCTTCCAGAGAAACATGGAAACATAGAAACATAGAAAATAGGTGCAGGAGTAGGCCATTCGGCCCTTCTAGCTTGCACCGCCATTCAATGAGTTCATGGCTGAACATTCAACTTCAGTACCCCATTCCTGCTTTCTCGCCATACCCCTTGATCCCCCTAGTAGTAAGGACCTCATCTAACTCCTTTTTGAATATATTTAGTGAATTGGCCTCAACAACTTTCTGTGGTAGAGAATTCCACAGGTTCACCACTCTCTGGGTGAAGAAGTTCCTCCGCATCTCGGTCCTAAATGGCTTACCCCTTATCCTTAGACTGTGACCTCTGGTTCTGGACTTCCCCAACATTGTGAACATTCTTCCTGCATCTAACCTGTCTAACCCCGTCAGAATTTTAAATGTTTCTATGAGGTCCCCTCTCATTCTTCTGAACTCCAGTGAATACAAGCCCAGTTGATCCAGTCTTTCTTGATATGTCAGTTCCGCCATCCCGGGAATCAGTCTGGTGAACCTTCGCTGCACTCCCTCAATAGCAAGAATGTCCTTCCTCAGGTTAGGAGACCAAAACTGTACACAATACTCCAGGTGTGGCCTCACCAATGCCCTGTACAACTGTAGCAACACCTCCCTGCCCCTGTACTCAAATCCCCTTGCTATGAAGGACAACATGCCATTTGCTTTCTTAACCGCCTGCTGCACCTGCATGCCAACCTTCAATGACTGATGTACCATGACACCCAGGTCTCTTTGCACCTCCCCTTTTCCTAATCTGTCACCATTCAGATAATAGTCTGTCTCTCTGTTTTTACCACCAAAGTGGATAACCTCACATTTATCCACATTATACTTCATCTGCCATGCATTTGCCCACTCACCTAACCTATCCAAGTCGCTCTGCAGCCTCACAGCATCCTCCTCGCAGCTCACACTGCCACCCAACTTAGTGTCATCAGCAAATTTGGAGATACTACATTTAATCCCCTCATCTAAATCATTAATGTACAGTGTAAACAGCTGGGGCCCCAGCACAGAACCTTGCGGTACCCCACTAGTCACTGCCTGCCATTCTGAAAAGTCCCCATTTACTCCTACTCTTTGCTTCCTGTCTGACAACCAGTTCTCAATCCATGTCAGTACACTACCCCCAATCCCATGTGCTCTAACTTTGCACATCAATCTCTTGTGTGGGACCTTGTCGAACGCCTTCTGAAAGTCCAAATATACCACATCAACTGGTTCTCCCTTATCCACTCTACTGGAAACATCCTCAAAAAATTCCAGAAGATTTGTCAAGCATGATTTCCCTTTCACAAATCCATGCTGACTTGGACCTATCATGTCACCTCTTTCCAAATGCACTGCTATGACATCCTTAATAATTGATTCCATCATTTTACCCACTACCGATGTCAGGCTGACCGGTCTATAATTCCCTGTTTTCTCTCTCCCTCCTTTTTTAAAAAGTGGGGTTACATTGGCTACCCTCCACTCCATAGGAACTGATCCAGAGTCAATGGAATGTTGGAAAATGACTGTCAACGCATCCACCATTTCCAAGGCCACCTCTGGGATGCAGTCCATCAGGCCCTGGGGATTTATCGGCCTTCAATCCCATCAATTTCCCCAACACAATTTCCCGGCTAATAAGGATTTCCCTCAGTTCCTCCTCCTTACTAGACCCCCCGACCCCTTTTATAACCGGAAGGTTGTTCGTGTCCTCCTTCGTGAATACCGAACCAAAGTACTTGTTGAACTGGTCCGCCATTTCTTTGTTCCCCGTTATGACTTCCCCTGATTCTGACTGCAGGGGACCTACGTTTGTCTTTACTAACCTTTTTCTCTTTACATATCTATAGAAACTTTTGCAATCCGTCTTAATGTTCCCTGCAAGCTTCTTCTCGTACTCCATTTTCCCTGCCCTAATCAAACCCTTTGTCCTCCTCTGCTGAGTTCTAAATTTCTCCCAGTCCCCAGGTTCGCTGCTATTTCTGGCCAATTTGTATGCCACTTCCTTGGCTTTAATACTATCCCTGATTTCCCTTGATAGCCACGGTTGAGCCACCTTCCCTTTTTTATTTTTATGCCAGACAGGAATGTACAATTGTTGTAGTTCATCCATGCGGTCTCTAAATGTCTGCCATTGCCCATCTACAGTCAACCCCTTAAGTATCATTCGCCAATCCATCCCAGCCAATTCACGTCTCATACCTTCAAAGTTAGCCTTCTTTAAGTTCTGGACCATGGTCTCTGAATTAACTGTTTCATTCTCCATCCCAATGCAGAATTCCACCATATTATGGTCACTCTTCCCCAAGGGGCCTCGCACAACGAGATTGCTAATTAATCCTCTCTCATTACATAACACCCAGTCTAAGATGGCCTCCCTCCTAGTTGGTTCCTCGACATATTGGTCTAAAAAACTCCCTTATGCACTCCAGGAAATCCTCCTCCACCGTATTGCTTCCAGTTTGGTTAGCCCAATCTATGTGCATATTAAAGTCACCCATTATAACTGCTGCACCTTTATTGCACGCACCCCTAATTTCATGTTTGATGCCCTCCCCAACATCACTACTACTGTTTGGAGGTCTGTACACAACTCCCACTAACGTTTTTTGCCCTTTGGTGTTCTGCAGCTCTACCAATATAGATTCCACATCATCCAAGCTAATGTCCTTCCGAACTATTGCCTTAATCTCCTCCTTAACCAGCAATGCTACCCCACCTCCTTTTCCTTTTATTCTATCCTTCCTGAATGTTGAATACCCCTGGATGTTGAGTTCCCAGCCCTGATCATCCTGGAGCCACGTCTCCATAATCCCAATCACATCATATTTGTTAACATCTATTTGCACAGTTAATTCATCCAGCCTACTCAAGTCAGTACCTCGCATGGTGGTCTTTCAGGACGACATATTGGTCAGGGGTCGGGACACCGCCGAGCACCTACAAAACGTGGAGGAGGTCCTCCAGCAACTAGATCACGTAGGGATGCGGCTGAAGAGGTCGAAATGCATCTTCATGGCAACAGAAGTGGAGTTTTTGGGGAGAAAAATCGCGGCGGACGGCATTCGGCCCACAGACGCCAAGACAGAGTCTATCAGGAACGCGCCCAGGTCACAGAACGTCACAGAGCTGCGGTCGTTCTTGGGACTCCTCAACTATTTTGGTAACTTCCTACCGGGGTTCAGCACCCTCTTAGAGCCCCTTCATGTGTTATTGCGCAAAGGTGAGAACTGAGTATGGGGAAAAAAAACAAGTAATTGCTTTTGAAAAAGCCAGAAACATTTTATACTCCAACAAGCTGCTTGTATTGTATAACCCATGTAAAAGACTTGTGTTAGCATGTGATGTGTCGTCGTACGGAGTCGGGTGTGTATTACAACAAGCTAACGTTGCGGGGAAGTTGCAACCTGTCGCCTATGCCTCCAGGAGCTTGTCTAAGGCTGAGAGGGCCTACAGCATGATTGAGAAAGAGGCATTAGCGTGTGTGTTCGGTGTAAAGAAAATGCATCAGTACCTGTTTGGCCTCAACTTTGAGCTGGAAACCGATCACAGGCCCCTCATATCCCTGTTCGCTGAAAACAAGGGGATAAATACTAATACCTCAGCCCGCATACAAAGGTGGGCACTCGCGCTATCAGTGTATAACTATATCATCCGCCACAGGCCAGGCACCGAGAACTGTGCGGATGCTCTGTCGGCTACCATTGCCCACCACGGGGGTGGAAATGGTGCAGCCCGCAAACTTGTTGATAGTCATGGAAGTGTTTGAAAATGATAAATCACCTGTCACGGCCCGCCAGATTAGGACTTGGACCAGCCAAGATCCTCTGCTGTCGCTAGTAAAAAAACTGTGTTCTGCATGGGAGCTGGACCAGCATCCCCGTTGAAATGCAAGAGCCAATCAAGCCGTTCCAGCGGCGAACTGCCTGATGTGGTGTAACCGCGTAGTGCTACCAAAAAAGGGCAGGGAGACGTTCATCTCGGATCTCCACAGCACACACCCGGGTATAGTAATGATGAAAGCGATAGCCAGATCCCACGTGTGGTGGCCCGGTATCGACTCTGACTTAGAGTCCTGTGTACGGCAATGCAGCGTGTGTGCTCAGTTGAGCAATGCACCCAGAGAGCCACCACTAAGTTTGTGGTCCTGGCCCTCCAGACCATGGTCAAGGATCCATGTCGACTATGCAGGCCCGTTTCTCGGTAAAATGTTCCTGGTGGTGGTGGATGCTTTTTCAAAATGGATTGAATGTGAAATAATGTCGGGAAGCACCGCCACCGTCACCATTGAAAGCCTGAGGGCCATGTTTGCCACCCACGGCCTGCCTGACATACTGGTCAGTGACAACGGGCCATGTTTCACCAGTGCCGAATTTAAAGAATTCATGACCCACAATGGGATCAAACATGTCACCTCGGCCCTGTTTAAACCAGCCTCCAATGGGCAGGCAGAGCGGGCAGTACAAACAATCAAACAGAGTCTTAAACTAGTCGCAGAAGGCTCACTCCAAACTCGCCTGACCCAAGTACTGCTCAGCTACTGCACGAGACCCCACTCACTCACAGGGGTGCCCCCGGCTGAGCTACTCATGAAAAGGACACTTAAAACCAGACTCTCGCTGGTTCACCCCAAGCTGCATGATCAGGTAGAGAGCAGGCGGCAGCAACAAAATGTAAATGATGGTCGCGCCACTGTGTCACAGGAAATTGATCTGAAATACCCTGTGTATGTGCTAAACTACACATGGTCCCAAGTGGATCGCGGGCACGGTGATAGCTAAAGATGGGAGTAGGATGTTTGTAGTCAAACTAGACAATGGACAAATTTGCAGAAAGCACCTGGACCAAACGAGGCTGCTGTTCACAGACTGCCCTGAACAACCCACAGCAGACACCACCTTTTTCGAGCCCACAACACACACCCAAAGGATCAACGATACCACCCCGAACCAGGAAATCGAACCCATCACGCCCAACAGCCCAGCAAGGCCAGGCTCACCTAGCAGCCCTGCAGGGCCAACAACACGCCAGCCCAGCGAGGGCACAGCCAACACACCAGAACAGACATTTGTACCGAGGCAGTCCACCAGGGAAAGAAAGGCTCCCGACCGCCTCACCTTGTAAATAGTTTTCACTTTGACTTTGGCGGGGAGTGATGTTGTGTATCTGTAAAGCCACCAGAGAGCTCATCCCCTGAAGTCCCAAGGAATCCCAGCGTCCCTTGGGAGCACTGTATATATGCCGGCCCCTAAGGCCTGTTCCTCACTCTTTAGTGTCTTATTAAAGACTGAGGTCACTGTTACTTTAACCTCCCTGTGTGCAGTCTCATCTGTGTTAGGAACACAATAAAATGTGTAACTGACAATCAGAGTTGTGTACATGCAATAAGCGAGGAAAAGTCACGCGATCATGTAGAATGTGTAATTGATGATCTGAATTGTGTACATTCAATCAGCGAGGAAAAGTCGTGTGATCGCGATCAGAACTACAGAGTATCCATCATAAGTAATGAAAAGTTGTGCGATGTAGGATTTCAACTGCACACCGCCAATGCAGCGGGCAGATACCCATCGGGACACACAGGTCCAGCGAACTCCCCAATGTTGTAGCCTGCGGCCCGGGGACCAGAGTTATGCACCATGGAAACATAGAAAAAATAGGTGCAGGAGTAGGCCATTCTGCCCTTCGAGCCTGCACCGCCATTCAATAAGATCATGGCTGATCATTCCCTCAGTACCCCTTTCCTACTTTCTCTCCATACCCCTTGATCCCCTTAACCATAAGAGCCATATCTAACTCCCTCTTGAATATATCCAGTGAACTGGCATCAACAACTCTCTGCGGTAGGGAATTCCACAGGTTAACAACTCTCTGAGTGAAGAAGTTTCTCCTCATCTCAATCCTAAATGGCCTACCCCTTATCCTAAGACTATGTCCCCTGGTTCTGGATTTCCCCAACATCGGGAACATTCTTCCCGCATCTAACCTGTCCAGACCCGTCAGAATCTTAGAAGTTTCTATGAGATCCCCTCTCATCCTTCTAAACTCCACTGAATAAAGGCCCAATTGATCCAGTCTCTCCTCATATGACAGCCCAGCCAAGCCTGGAATCAATCTGGTGAACCTTTGCTGCACTCCCTCAATAGCAAGAACTCCTTCCTCAGACTAGGAGACCAAAACTGAACACAATATTCCAGGTGAGGCCTCACCAAGGCCCTGTACAACTGCAGTAAGACCTCCCTGCTTCTACATTGAAATCCCCTCGCTATGAAGGCCAACATACCATTTGCCTTCTTCACCGCCTGCTGTACCTGTGTGCCCACTTTCAGTGACTGATGAACCATGACACCCAGGTCTCATTCACCTCCCCTTTTCCTAGTCTGCCGCCATACAGATAATATTCTGCCTTCGTGCTTTTGCCCCCAAAATGGATAACCTCACATTTATCTACATTATACTGCATCTGCCATGCATTTGCCCACTCACCTAACCTGTCCTAACAGAGAGACAGACTATTATCTGAATGGTGACAGATTAGGAAAAGGGGAGGTGCAAAGAGACCTGGGTGTCATGGTACATCAGTCATTGAAGGTTGGCATGCAGGTGCAGCAGGCGGTTAAGAAAGCAAATGGCATGTTGGCCTTCATAGCAAGGGGATTTGAGTACAGGGGCAGGGAGGTGTTGCTACAGTTGTACAGGGCATTGGTGAGGCCACACCTGGAGTATTGTGTACAGTTTTGCTCTCCTAACCTGAGGAAGGACATTTTTGCTATTGAGGGAGTGCAGCGAAGGTTCACCAGACTGATTCCCGGGATGGCGGGACTGACCTATCAAGAAAGACTGGATCAACTGGGCTTGTATTCATTGGAGTTCAGAAGAATGAGAGGGGACCTCATAGAAACATTTAAAATTCTGACGGGGTTAGACAGGTTAGATGCAGGAAGAATGTTCCCAATGTTGGGGAAGTCCAGAACCAGAGGTCACAGTCTAAGGATAAGGGGTAAGCCATTTAGGACCGAGATGCGGAGGAACTTCTTCACCCAGAGAGTGGTGAACCTGTGGAATTCTCTACCACAGAAAGTTGTTGAGGCCAATTCACTAAATATATTCAAAAAGGAGTTAGATGAGGTCCTTACTACTAGGGGGATCAAGGGGTATGGCGAGAAAGCAGGAATGGGGTACTGAAGTTGAATGTTCAGCCATGAACTCATTGAATGGCGGTGCAGGCTAGAAGGGCCGAATGGCCTACTCCTGCACCTATTTTCTATGTTTCTATGTTTCTATCTATGTTTCTATGTCCAAGTCACCCTGCAGCTTCTTAGCGTCCTCCTTACAGCTCACACCGCCACCCAGCTTAGTGTCATCTGCAAACTTGGAGATATTACACTCTGTTCCTTCATCCAAATCGTTAATGTATATTGTAAAGAGCTGGGGTCCCAGCACTGAGCCCTGCGGCACTCCACTAGTCACTGCCTGCCATTCCCATCAATCCCATCAATTTCCCAAACACAATTTCCCGCCTAATAAGGATATCTTTCAGTTCCTCCTTCTCACTAGACCCTCGGTCCCCAAGTACCTTCGGAAGGTTATTTGTGTCTTCCTTCATGAAGACAGAACCGAAGTATTGGTTCAATTGGTCTGCCATTTCTTTGTTCCCCATTATAATTTCACCTGAATCCGACTGCAAGGGACCTACGTTTGTCTTCACTAATCTTTTTCTCTTCACATATTTATAGAAGCTTTTGCAGTCAGTTTTTATATTCCCTGCAAGCTTCCTCTAGTACTCTGTTTTCCCCCTCTTAATTAAACCCTTAGTCTTCCTCTGTTTCTCCCAGTCCTCAGGTTTGTTGCTTTTTCTAGCCAATTTATATGCCTCTTCATTGGTTTTAACACTATCCTTAATTTCCCTTGTTAGCCACGGTTGAGCCACCTTCCCAGTTTTATTTTTACTCCATACAGGGATGTACATTTGCTGAAGTTCATCCATGTGATCTTTAAATGTTTGCCATTGCTTATCCACCGTCAACCCTTTTAGTATCGTTTGCCAGTCTATTCTAGCCAATTCACGCCTCATACCGTCGAAGTTACCTTTCCTTAAGTTCAGGACCCTAGTTTCCAAATTAACTTTGTCACTCTCCATCTTAATAAGGAATTCTACCATATTATGGTCACTCTTCCCCAAGGGGCCTCGCACAACAAGATTGCTAATTAGTCCCTTCTCATTACACATCACCCAGTCTAGGATGGCCAGCTCCCTGGTTGGTTCCTCGACATATTGGTCTAGAAAACCATCCCTAATACACTCCAGGAAATCCTCCTCCACCGCATTGCTACCAGTTAGCCCAATCAATGTGTATATTAAAGTCGCCCATGATTACTGCTGTACCTTTATTGCACATATCACTTATTTCTTGCTTGGTGCTGTCCCCAACCTCACTACTACTATTTGGTGGTCTATATACAACACCCACTAGCGTTTTCAGCCCTTTGGTATTCCGCAGCTCCACCCATACCGATTCCACATCATCCAAGCTAATGTCCTTTCTTACAATTGCATTAATTTCATCTTTAACCAGCAACGTCACCATGTCTCCTTTTCCTTTTATCTATCCTTCCTAAATGCTGAATACCCTTGGATGTTGAGTTCCCAGCCTTGGTTCCCGTTAAGCCATGTCTCCGTGATGCCAATCACATCGTATCCATTAACTGCCATCTGCACAGTTAATTCATCCACCTTATTCCGAATATTGCTTGCTTTGAGGCTTAGAGCCTTCAGGCTTGTTTTTTTAACACACTTTGCCCCTTTAGAATTTTGCTGTAATATGGCCCTTTTTGTTTTTTGCCTTGGGTTTCTCTGCCCTCCACTTTTGCTATTCTGCTTTCTATCTTTTGTTTCTGCCTCCTTTTTATTTCCCTGTGTCTCCCTGCATAGGTTCCCATCCCCCTGCCATATTAGTTTAACTCCTCCCCAACAGCACTAGAAAACAGTCCCCTAGAATATTGGTTCCGGTCCTGCCCAGGTGCAGACTGTCCGGTTTGTACTGGTCCCACCTCCCCCAGAATCGGTTCCAATGTCCCAGGAATTTGAATCCCTCACTGCTGCACCACTCCTCAAGCCACATATTCATCTGAGCTATCCTGTGATTCCTACTCTGACTAGCACGTGGCACTGGTAGCAATCCCGAGATTACTACTTTTGAGGTCCCACTTTTTAATTTAGCTCCTAGCTCCCTAAATTCGCCTCGTAGGACCTCATCCCGTTTTTTACCTATATCGTTGGTACCTATATGCACCACGACAACTGGCTGTTCACTCTTCCTTTTCAGAATGCCCTGCACCCGCTCCGAGACATCCTTGACCCTTGCACCAGGGAGGCAACATACCATCCTGGAGTTGCGGCCGCAGAAATGCCTATCTATTCCCCTTACAATGGAATCCCCTATCACTATCGCTCTCCCACTCTTTTTCCTGCCCTCCTGTGCAGCAGAGCCAGCCACGGTGCCATGAACTTGGCTGCTGCTGCCCTCCCCTGATGAGTCATCCCCCTCAACAGTACTCAAAGCGATGTATCTCTTTTGTAGGGGATGACCGCAGGGGACCCCTGCACTACCTTCCTTGCACTGCTCTTCCTGTTGGTCTTCCATTCCCTATCTGGCTGTGGACCCTTTCCCTGCGGTAAGACCAACTCGCTACACGTGCTACTCACGTCATTCTCAGCATCGTGGATGCTCCAGAGTGAATCCACCTTCAGCTTCAATTCCGCAACGCGGACCGTCAGGAGCTGGAGGTGGATACACTTCCCGCACACATAGTCGTCAGGAACACTGGTGTCGTCCGAGTTCCCACATGGTACAGGAGGAGCATAACACGTGTCTGAGCTCTCCTGCCATGACTTAACCCTTAGATACACTTAAATTGGCAACAACAATGCCAAAAGTTACTCACTGATATAGAAGAGAAAAAAGAAAAACTACTCACCAATCACCAGCCAATCACTTACCCCCTTGGCTGTGACGTCACCTTTCTATTTCTTTCTACTTTTTTTTTGCCCTCTCCCTGTAGCTGCACCGGCTCGCCTTTTGTAGGCCTCTTGTCGACCCTGGACTCGCGTCTCTCCGACGCACCTCCCGACGCCACAAGCAGCCAACACAGACGAGCTGCAGAGCAAGTGACCTCAGCAAAGGCACCGGTATCGATACCCTGCCCCTGATCGGCTCCACCTCTCAGGCACCCGATGGCACCAACAACCACGAGTCTGAAAGAGCAGACTTTGCTAAGGCGCAGTCCCCAGACCACATCACCACCAAGGCCATACCCATCAACGAAAGGTCACCCGCTACAGTCCTCCCAAAAGGGACTGGAACCAGCCAGGGTCCCAAACCAAACAACGCCCAGTTCCCTGTGCGCTGCTAGACGACAGCCGGTCAGGGAGCAGCAGTGACCCAGGGCGCAAAGAAAGGACAGGGAGGTCACAGGCATCTGTGAACCTGCCCGACGCTAGGAACCATGGCAACAGTCCCAAGAGCAGGCAACTTGAGCCAACTGGGTTCCCACTGCCAGCACTGGGCACCACGTCGCCACCAGACGGCAGGGACACCACCCAGCAGTTCTGGAACTAGTTTGTCCTTATGCACCGGTCACCGCATCCATAATGTACCTCACCAGTCTAACGAACTTGTCTCACAACGGAACCACAAATGTAATGCAACCTTGTCTTTCTGAACTTGAATGTGTATGAATGCAATTGAGCCTCCGGCATAATCTATATGTGGGGGGAGGTGGGGAGAATGGAGCAGTCAGGGACACACACAAACAGCAACCACCAGCACTCGACTGCACCAACCACTCACTCAAGATTGAAACGACTTGCCAAGGGTCAACCAGACAGAGCCCAGATAGAGCTAAGCCCAGAGCACAGTCAATGCAGAGGCAATTTGCACTAAAGGCTCAGGGGAGAGTGATGTCATGTATCCTACATGGCTACTGATGGTACTATCACAAGGTGTGGCACCAGAGGGCACAGCAGTGGGAGACTTGGAGGTTACCTGTACAGGTGTGCCTGGCCTAGTACAAAAGGCAGGCCACCAGGTGTGATCTTCACTCTGGAATTAACAAATTAAGGACTAAGGTCACTACAGTTTGAGTACAACACATTGCCTCATGGAGTCATTATTAGAGCATCCAAGGACACAACAGTTAGACATGCATATGAGGGAGAAGGGAGAGGGTTATGCTGATCGAGTTAAATGAGGAAAGCCGGGAGGAGGCTCGAGTGGAGCATAAGTGTGGGCATGGACTGGTTGGGCCGATTGGCCTGTTTCTGTGCTGTATATCCTCTCTACCTGCCTTGGTCCACAGTCCTTAATACCTTGGTCTGTCAGCTGTGGCTTAGTAGGTAGCGCTCTCACCTCTGAGTCAGAAGATTGTGGGTTCAAGTCCCACTCCAGAAACTTGAGCACAAAAATCTAGGATGAACCTCCAGTGCAGTTCTGAGGGAGTGCCGCACTGTCGGAGGGGCAGTACTGAAGGGGTGCTGCACTGTTGGAGGGGCGGTACTGAGGGAGTGCCGCACTGTCGGAGGGGCAGTACTGAGGGAGTGCTGCACTGTCAGAGGGTCAGTACTGAGGGAGCGCCGCACTGTCGGAGGGGCAGTACTGAGGGAGCGCCGCACTGTCGGAGGGGCAGTACTGAGGGAGCGCTGCACTGTCGGAGGGGCAGTACTGAGGGAGCGCTGCACTGTCGGAGGGGCAGTACTGAGGGAGCGTCGCACTGTCAGAGGTGCCGGCTTTCAGATGAGACGTTAAACCGAGGCACCGTCTGCCCTCCCGGGTGGACATAAAAGATCCCATGGCACTATTTCGAAGACTTTCCGTCACAGACACGATAGACCGAATGGCCTCCTTCTGTGCTATATACCTCTCTGATTCTGTGACATGCAGGGGAGTTATCCCCGGTCTCCTGGACAATATTTATCCCTCAATCAACATAACAAAAACAGATTATCTGGTCATTATCACATTGTTGTTTGTGGGACCTTATGTGTGAAAATTGGCTGCCGCGTTTCCTACATTACAACAATGACTACACTTCAAAAAGTACTTAATTGGCTGTAAAGCACTTTGGGCATCATGAAATTATGAAAGGCACTATAGAAATGCAAGTCTTTCTAACTAACAAAAATTTACAACCACTGCAATCTAAAACAAATGAATTGTGCGCTGTACTTCGAGATGGTGTGACAAGATGCCAATGGAATTATTAACCCACTCTTGGGGGCTGGTTTAATCTTACTTGCTCACTCAGTATCAATAAATAAAGACTTTGGTCACTGGACTCAATGGAGAGTTTTATTAATCTACGAAAACATAAATGCTACCACCAATTACACACAGCACAGCCTCAATGCATATCAGTGCCTAGGATGCAAAGGTGATCAGTCTTCCTCCTATCAATGATACCGGTATCACAAATCCCACCCCCCGGGAGCTCTGCTCAACAGGGGGGTTTGGCTTGGTTTATATTGGGGTTTTTTCTGCATGGATTTCACAATTACCCCTTCCTCCACACTCCTCCCCCGCCCCACCACCCCCACAATCCCTTATGGCCCGATACAGTATCATTCTTTAGTATGAGGATACTCATTCTCATCCTTATCTTATCTGGAATTCTGTACACTGGCTCTAGATTGGAGATATGACGATCTCACCCACCGGGACAATAGATCCACACAACTACAATGTATTTGCTCCATGGGTTCTTTGCTTAAGAATTCATAGCAACACATTGCTATTAAGAATGAGTTGGTTTATTAGCAAACGGTTTAACAATCATACTTAATCCATCATCATCATAGGCAATCCCTCGAAATCGAGGAAGACTTGCTTCCACTCTAAAAGTGAGTTCTCAGGTGACTGAACAGTCCAATACTGGAATTACAGTCTCTGTCACAGGTGGGACAGACAGTGGTTGAAGGAAAGGGTGGGTGGGGAGTCTCGTTTGCCGCACGCTCCTTCCGCTACCTGCGCTTGTTTTCTGCATGCTCTCGGCGATGAGACTCGAGGTGCTCAACGCCCTCCCAGATGCACTTCCTCCACTTAGGGCGGTCTTTGGCCAGGGATTCCCAGGTGTCGATGGGGATGTTGCACTTTATCAAGGAGGCTTTGAGGGTGTCCTTGAAACATTTCCTCTGCCCACCTGGGGCTCGTTTGCCGTGTAGGAGTTCCGAGTAGAGCGCTTGCTTTGGGAGTCTTGTGTCGGGCATGCGGACAATGTGGCCCACCCAATGGAGCTCCCATGGTGGGGTAGGAGGGTGATTCATGACATCAGTGTCATTGATAGGAGGAAGACTGATCACCTTTGCATCCTAGGCACTGATATGCATTTGAGGTAATGCTGTGTGTAATTGGTGGTAGCAGATCTCCTTAACCGAGACTCTGCCTTTGACACGAGTGTCCTCAACTCCATCCAGCAGCATGCTACCCGCCACCATCTCAGCAAAACCCCAGCCCTGCACGAGGTAGAAAAGGCCATCCATCAGCTCAAGAACAACAAGGCATCGGGAGCGGATGGAATCCCCGCTGAGGCACTAAAGTATGGCGGAGAGGCACTACTGACACAAATGCATGACCTCATCTCTCTCATCGGGAAGGGGAGAGCATACCGGGAGATTTCAGAGATGCTGTAATCGTGACCATCTTTAAAAAAGGGGAAAAGTCCGACTGCTTCATCCACAAGGCTCACAACCACCTGCCTCATCGTGGGACCCCCAAACCCAACTGGCTGGGGTTTTATTGAGTCTTGTGAACATCACGTGACTGGCTAAGCCACTCCCAACTCAACAGCTCTACAACTATTTAAAGTAGAACGTTAAATCAAGTGCCCACTTTTGGCAAAGGCACTAGAACCCACAAATTTCCAAATAAAACTTTAACGGAAACTTAAATCAAATTAGAATTTGGTTGCCGGCGGTTAAGATGCACTCCAGTCCCACTGGTGCCCACCTCTCGTGGAAGGCCATGAGCGTACCGGTAGACACCATGTGCTCCATCTCCAGGGACACCCTAGTGTGTTCAACAGCTCTACAAACCTGTGAGCATACTCACAGGGGCATACATTATTCCCCACCCCCACAATCCCTATTTGGACCGACACAGTATCATTCTATAGTATGAAGATGCTCGTTCCCATCCATACCTTATCTGGAATTCTGCGTACTGGCTCTAGTCTGGAGCTATGAAGATCTCGCCCTCCCCGGACAATGGATCCTTACAACCTCAAAGCCCGCTCATTATTGTTGTGTCCTTAAATGCTCTAATAATGACTCAACGAGGCACTGTGCTGTACTTGAACTGTAGTGACCTTAGTCCTTTATTTGTTAACTCCAGAGTGAGGATCACACCTGGTGGCCTGCCTTTTATACTAGGCCAGGCGCACCTGTACAGGGAACCTCCAAGTCTCCCACTGCTGTGCCCTCTGGTGGCACACCTTGTGATAGTACCAACAGTAGCCATGTCGAATACATGAAAATTATTAGTTGAGTTACGTTACAAGAACAGACCCTGAGCTGAACACACACCAAACCTTCCAATCTCGGTGTGTGAGCTGGGTTGGCAGTTTCAAACTGCTGTACTACAGTTTGTTTTTAGTGAATGCACCAACTCCATCTCACACCCATAGAAACATAGAGCATGGAAGGAGACCATTCGGCTCATCACGCCTCTTTGAAAGAACCATCTAATTAGTCCCACTCCCAGGCTCTGTCCCGATTGCCTTTTGACTTTTATTTTCCTTTTCAAGTATTTATCCAAATCCCTTTTGAAAGTTACTTTTGTGTCTGCTCCCACCGGTCTTTCAGGCAACGCGTTCCAGATCACAACAACTCGCTGCGTAATTGTTTTTTCCTCATCTCACCTCTGGTTCTTTTGCCCATCACCTTAAATCTGTGTCACCTGGTTACAGACCCTGCTGAACAATCTCCTCTTAACCTTCTCTGCTCTACGGAGAACAACCCCAGCTTCTCCAGTGTCTCCACGTAACCAAAGTCCCTCATCCCGGGTACCATTCTGGTAAATCTCCTCTGCACCCTCTCCAAGGCCGTGACATCCTTCCTGAAGTGTGATGCCCAGATCCTATATTTTTAGCACTTGGCCGATCTGGAGTTGCCAACCCTGGTCAGATGATTTCTGGGATATTTCATCACATGACCTCCATCTGCTCCGCCCCCACACTCCCGCTATTGATCACTTGGCATTCCACCTAACTGTGGCCAATCGGAAAGCGAACATTGTCCGATTAGATGATTCATGACTGTTGGTCAAACAGCCTCCCCTGCCACCCCATCTCCAAAATTGTTATAATTAGTAGACCAACCAGTGGCTCACTGGGTGGCACCCTCGCCTCTGAGTCAGAAGGTTGTGGGTTCAAGTCTCACTCCAGAGACCTGAGCACAAAAATGTCTAGGCTGACATTCCAGTGCAGTGTTGAGGGAGCACCGCACTGTCGGAGGGGCAGTGCTGAGGGAGCACCGCACTGTCAGAGGGGCAGTGCTGAGGGAACGCGGACTGTCGGAGGGGGTGTCCTGAGGGAGTGCCGTGCTGTCGGAGGGGCAGTACTGAGGATGTGCCGTGCTATCGGAGGGGCAGTACTGTCGGAGTAACAATACTGAGGGAGTGCCGTACTGTCAGAGGGGCAGTACTGAGGGAGTGCCGCACTGTCGGAGGGACAGTACTGAGGAAGCGCTGCACTGTCGGAGGGGTATTACTGAGGGAGTGCCGCACTGTTGGAGGGGCAGTACTGAGGGAGTGCCGCACTATCAGAGGGGCAGTACTGAGGGGGCGCGGAGTGTCAGAGGGGAAGTACTGAGGGAGCACGGACAGTCGGGCAGTACTGAGAGAGTGCCTCACTGTCGGAGAGGCAGTAGTGAGAAAGTGCCGCACTGTCAGAGGTGCAGTCTTTTGGGTGAGACGTTAAACCGAGGCCCCGTCTGCTCTCTCAGGTCGACATGAAAGATCCCATGGCACTATTTCAAAGAAAAACAGGGGAGTTATCCCTGTGTCCTGGAGCCAATATTTATCTCTCAATCAACATCACTAAAACAGATTATCTGGTCATTATCACATTGCTGTGTGTGGGAGCTTGCTGTGCGCAAATTAGTTGCCGCTTTTCCCACATTACAACAGTGACTACACTCCAAAAGTACTTCATTGGCTGTAAAGCGTATTGTGACGACCTGTGGCCATGATAAAAGAAAGACTTGCATTTATATAGCGCCTTTCATGACCACCGACAAGCTCCCACAAACAGCAGAAAGGCGCTATATAAATACAAGTCTTCAAAGAACAACTTCAAAGAAAATGGAAAAAACATACAATTCTTGTTTTTTTTAATGTAGGGGTGGGTGTTAACAAGAATTGCGTGAGTTTTCTTTCGGACGTTGCTCGAAGCAGCGATCAATCTACCTTGCCTGTGACTGCAGGACAATTTTGAACGGCTCAAAACTGTTATGTACGAATAAAGAGTCTGACTAGATACTGTGAGCTCAAAGTAAAGTGTGACCGTGGTCTTTTATTGCAGGTCTCCAGACTGCCTCTCCGGCCTGTGAGGCCTCCTTAAGTACCAGTGCTCCCAAGGGATTGTGGGATCCCTTGGGACTCCAGGGGATGAGCCCCCTGGTGGCTACACAGGGTGTGTACAGGTTTACATACATAACAAGAACAACCCTCGGTCACTTGGTCACACGCAAGGTTTCGGAGTTGCAATGCAGCAAGTGTTGTGCCTGCTTTGAGAAGGTAAATGCAGGGTCACACTGGTGGGGTCTGGATTTGCAGGGCTGTGGGTCAAGAGCAGGGGGGGGGAGTGGGGGCTGACTGGGCCTCTGCAGCCAAGAGCCAGCACCGGCAAGGTGGGCCGGGTGGCCTCTCTCTGTGCTGCACGGTTCTACACCGGGGACCAGAACGGCAACAATAATGCAGTAGCGAGGTGGATGCTTGCAGCCAGGGTAGCTTTATATGCTGCACAGATTTGGCAGGAAGTTCGCGAGCAGCAGAGAAGGGGAGTCCAGAGGAGATTGTAAATGAGTGAGCAGAGGGAGGTTAGTCAATAACTAACCATAACCAGCCTTAACTAACCACGAAGCAGCCTGAACTAACCACGAAGCAGCCTGAACTAAGCAGAGCCAGGTCTGGGAGCTCCCCTGTCAGCAGGGTTGGAAGTTTTCCTCCCTGGTGCTGTTAGGAGCCGAGGGGGCGGGGGGGGGAATTCATTCAACACCTCAATCCCAAGGGTTGGAGTCTTGGAGCTGCCGCCGGACCCCTGGTGTCCAGGGATCCCGCGAACCCTCTCTTCCCACTTGTTAAAATCTCTGTTCAATGACTCGAACCCCTTCCACCGAGTGAATGGAATTGAGCAACAGCGCTGTAAGGTCGACAGCAAGGGTATCGCCACACAAAGGGTGCGCTCCGTCATACAGTTTGCTTAAGATACGTTTTGCACTATGATTTAACTATTCTTCAAAGTTTTAGAAGCTGCAGTTTTCTCAAGGCGGTTACCAATAAATGTTTGTATCACTTTGGGCTTAGTTGGCAGGCGTGAGATTGAGTCCATTAAAGTCCTGACGTGGCAGTAAGAGTTAAACACTGCACAGAGTCTGTTTTATTTAAATAAAAGTCCCACTTCCCCAGTCTGCTGCTGTTGGGGCCAGTCGGTTACTGAGGTTTCCAATTCATTTTCATCATCAGAAAATCTCCAGCCATATATCATCATCATCATCATCATAGGCAGTCCCTCGGAATCGAGGAAGTCTTGCTTCCACTCCAAAGGTGAGTTCTCAGGTGACTGAACAGTCCAATTCGGGAATTACAGTCTCTGTCACAGGTGGGACAGACAGTGGTTGAAGGAAAGGGTGGGTGGGGAGTCTGGTTTGCCGCACGCTCCTTCCGCTGCCTGCACTTGGTTTCTGCATTCTCTCAGTGATGGCTCATTGAGTATCACACTCCCCTCTCTGAGTCAGAAGGTTCAAGTCCCACTCCAGAGGCTTGAGCACAGAAATCTAGGCTTACACTCCCAGTGCAGTACCGAGGGAGCGCCGCACTGTCGGAGGGGCAGTACCGAGGGAGCGCCGCACTGTCGGAGGGGCAGTACCGAGGGAGCGCCGCACTGTCGGAGGGGCAGTACCGAGGGAGCGCCGCACTGTCGGAGGGGCAGTACTGAGGGAGCACCGCACTGTCGGAGGGGCAGTACTGAAGGAATGCCGCACTGTCGGAGGGCCAGTACTGAGGGAGTGCCGCACTGTCGGAGGGGCAGTACTGAAGGAGCACCGCACTGTCGGAGGGGCAGTACTGAGGGAGCACCGCACTGTCGGAGGGGTACTGAGGGAGCATCGCACTGTCGGAGGGACAGTACTGAAGGAATGCCGCACTGTCACAGGTGCCATCCATCAGATGAGACGTTAAACCGAGGCCCTGTCTGCTCTCTCAGGTGGATGTAAAAGATCTCATGGCACTATTTTGAAGAAGAGCGGGGGAGTTATCCCCGGTGTCCTGGGGCCAATATTTATTCTTTGACTAAAATCACTAAAAACAGATTATCTGGTCATTATCACATTGCTGTTTGTGGGAGCTTGCTGTGCGCAAATTGGCTGCTGCATTTCCCACAACACAAGAGTGACTACACTCCAAAACTACTTCATAGGCTGCAAAGCGCTTTGGGACATTTGTGGCTGTGAAAGGCGCTATAGAAATGCAATTCTTTCAAGTCTCACACAGTTTGGTTCAAAGTTGTTGCTTATTTTGAGGTACTTTGCTAACCTTCACGTTCAGGTGGATTTTTGTTCACTCTCACTTTTAGCAAAAGTAAATTCCATTCCAACCAGTTCCCAGATCTTGAGGAGATGATTCTATCCCCATTGCACCCAGCATAGAATTCCATCAAAGGTTCCCAACACCATGACAATCCTGTCCCAGCAAAATAGAAAGGTAACTAGCATTATGATTTTATTTACATATTATATGATAACTTGCCTTGTGGCCCAATTGTTTTTTTATAAAATAATCCGTTTACTGAGGGGACTGTGCGACAAAGTCTAAAATATAAACTGACCACGAATAGTCCATCTTTAAATCATCTCTCTTCCCACCTATTTCTCCGTTATGTTGAGGAGATAGTGTTAAACTTTGATCAGGAAAGCAGTAGATTAAAAAGAGTGTATTTGTGCAAAATTTTGGACCTGAATGTTTGTCATTTATTTTTCTCCTCGACTTTCCGTCACGCCCTCACCCCTCCCTCACCTCCGCCACCCCTCCCTCTCAATCTCTTTCCCCCACCACCCAATCCTCCCCATCAACCCTCCTTCCCGCCATCCTCCCTCATACTCCGTCCCTCCCCTCCCTCCCCACCATCTCCCCTCCCTCCCTCCCTCCCCACCATCTCCCCTCCCTCCCTCCCTCCCCACCATCTCCCCTCCCTCCCTCCCTCCCCACCATCTCCCTCCCTCCCTCCC